>NW_022170738.1:1592400-1688172 GCF_008802855.1 Photinus pyralis
GTTTTTTAAAATCGGTTATAAATAAGGAAGACAAACAAAATATTTGTCTACATTTAAAAAGAGTACTTACTTCGATGCTATATTTAACTGTAACATAACCGCTGCTGTGTAAACTCACTTTTTCTCAAAATATTAGGTATACGTCTCGCTTATTTATAAAGTGTGCTTACAAGTGCGTGTGTTGTTTTCGTAATTTGGTTGCAATTAATTTTTTTTATTAATATAAAGTCTGGTCGATACCTACATTTGGTAATATGGGGTGAGTAGTGTAACGGCAGTGCAATTTTTTCGGTTTATTTGCATTTTGGAAGGTATTGGCCAAATCAAATGCTTCCCCTTGGATTTTGATCTGACGATGGCGTTTCTACTTGAAATCGTTTGGGAAACCTTATTACTTTGTTTGGTCTCCTCCAGACGCTCCATATTCGCTTCAGGGTCTTATGACTAGTGAATTAGAATTGATTCCTGACACAATTTTGTGGTACTTGCCTTAGACTTTTAGCCGTTATTTATAAAATTCACCTGTTTTAGCTTTGCTATATTCGCTTTCGTATATACTTAAGCTAATCGGGATCAGTTGCAGTAATTTTGGGAAGTACGAGATTTTAGTTTGTTTTATGGAGTTTTTAAGGTTGCTACGTTTGTTTTCGCATATTAAATTGCTATTTCCTTGTTTAGAAGCTACTATTAGTTTTATAGTTATCTTCAGTTTCCTTCTCAAGAAGGTACTATTTTTTGTTTTGGTCCCCGACACTTTGTAAATGTTGCTGTTTTTGCCGACTACATATAATTGCTTTCAATGGGTTTCAACTAATGTAACTAGTAGAAGTGGATGTCTTTTTATCAGCGGATTAATTAGCGGAATTAATTGGGTGCCAATCAACTTGACGCCTTCAGAGATTTAATGCGGCATTATGATTTGTTGCCATTTGGGCCTTAATCGGAAGATTGGGATTACACAATGGATTTTGGGACATACAGCCTCCGAAGCGTGCTTACTCCTGCAGTGTCTCCGGATGTGTCCATAATTGCCACATTTGTGACACTTGAACCATTGACTTTGACTGCTGCTTGGTGCGTTTCATCGTTGATGAGTGTACCTACCACTGTTATTGCTGCAACTACTGAAGGCTGCTTGGATATCTATGTTGTTGAAAGTGCTCGAACTTCTTTTCTTCATTTTCTTCTTCATTTCTTGATCCATAAGCTTCGCTTTCACGAACTCCACCGTTAACTTGCTTTGATCCATTGTTTCAAGAGCTGTTACCAACAGATCATACCATTTAGACAATGTTAACAAGATATGACATTGACATACAACATCGGCGACCTCTAGTTTTGCTCCTACAGATTTTAGTTAGCGGGCAGCTTCTTCAAATTCAATGAGGTGGTCTTCCAATGGCTGGATCTTCTGTCTTCTATCTGTGATTTTACAAAACTGTTCGACCGTTTTATTCCTTAACTCATCCAGTATGTACACAACAAATTTCGTGGAATTTTCTCCATTTTCGTTGTCCGGACAAGAATTGCAGTGGAATTTTTTTCGAATTTCGTGATTTTCATGTTCAAAAACCCCCAGAGACCAAATTTCGTCGAAATCAGAATTTTTTTCGCACCCCCAACCCCATTTAAGGGTTCCCCTTCATGGTAGGAATTTTGAAAGGAATGTTTGCAAAATCGGAAAGGGCATACCTCAAAACCTGTTCAAAGACGTGCCACCAGTCTTTCTAACTCTTATGATTGCTGGGAAAAAAATGAAAGAAGAAATGCAAATTTCACCACTTTTACGAGGGTGGCTCCCAAACGAAACACGTTCGACCTCCGGTTTATTCGGAAAAAGTGCTTGTTTTAATCCCCTCTACTACTTTTTTACATACTTATATCACCCTGTATCCGGTATCTTGCTTTGAATTGGAATATTTATTTTCAGTTATTCCAGATTGAAAACGTTGGCGTGTTTTTTTTATTTTGTAAGTCAATGTTTGGGGGTTGCTCCTTTTTGAGTACGTTGTTTTGAAGTGTTTTCAGGGTGTCGTTTTAATTTTTCTACGAGTGACTTACATTGACCGTCAAGAGATGAAATCAGTGGCGGAGTAGCTACCGTTGGTGCCAGTGGCGGTCCACCAAAATTGCATCCTCATACATTCCCCCTCTCTTCTCCCATTCGCGTCCAAATTAGCAGCTGGGTAGGTAACGGGCGATCAAAATTCCAAAATGATTTGCTGTAGAGTCGCCTTTGGAAGTTCAAGTTACGATTTCCGATGTAAACAAAATTCCAAAGGTAACTCGACAGCAACTCATTTTTGATCTCATAGTAAAAGTACGGTGTAGAGACTTTTCGCGACCCTGTGCCACTTTTTTGTGAAATTTTTAATACTACAAACAGAATCAATCTAGCTATGTTTGTTTTTGAGATACGGGGTGATGCAAAGTTTGACTTTTTCGGATGTAAGATCCATGGAAGATAGAAAAATGTCAAAAGACTGCTTATTTCAGATCTATTTACGTAGGAACTAGAGGCGTAGACAAAAAAATGTTGGGCCACAGTTTCTGAGATTTGTCCCAGTGTTGGTATTTTTTAAATACAACACCCTGTATATTTTAACGTCAATTTTTGCATTGTTTTTCCTTATGACATTGATGTATCACAACCTATATTTTTTTATACCGGGTGAATATTCCCAAACCGAACATAGGGAATTAACATGGGAAAAAGGTGTTTTGTAGATAGTTGCTCCCCATGTTAACTTTATAATGACACCAATAGAAAGAATATTTTTTCCTCGTCTAATGATATACGAATTAGTTCATGTTCAGATGTATTTCTCACTATTTTATAAAAAATTCGGCAATAAATCCACTTACCAAAATCATGTTAAGCCATGACTAGTAGGACAAAAAGCAGATTCAAACGTCGAATCAATATAAAGCTTTATGACACCTGGCATAATTTTTTTGTAAAAATGCGGTTCCTTTCCTGAGGAAAAAGTATTTATAATAAACAACGTTTACAGCGGAAATATACTCTAGTACGCGATATTTGTTTTTCCGTGCATTTTAAATGAGCGTCCCATTTCGTCTTGTGAAAACCTAATTTTAATTCTTTAGGAAATTCCATGACTTAACATGATTTTACTAATTGGATTTATTAATAATTATTATACATTATATTACATATACAGTGTGTAAAGCGATGGGGTATACAAAGAGGGAATTTTTTTTAAATATTGATTTAATTCTTCATGATATTTTTTGCTTGCTTTGAAAGTACCAATAACGTTTCGATAAATCTAAAATTTATTTATAGAAAACAGAAAATAATAAATTATAAATTTTTTAAATTGAAAGTTTATCATTCTACACTATAAATCAAGATACGCGTATTGCATTCAAACCACAAACAATCGAAACGTTATTGATACTTTCAAAGCAAGCAAAAAATATCATGAAGAATAAATTTTTTTTTATAAATTAAATATTTTAAAAAAAATTCTCCTCTTGTATACCCCATCGGCTTTACGCACTGTATCAATATTGTTTTAAAAAATTTTAAATTACATGTTTCTACCGTCAGCCATTTTTATTGATTAGGATCAGCTGCCTTAATTAATGGATACAATAAACAAAACAAAATCTCCAGAAATACATGGCCTACTATTTAAAAACAGTAAAAAAAAAGGTTTTCATGGCGAAAATAAAAAAAAAAGTAAGTTGTGATACATCAGTGTAATTAGGAAAAAAAATAACAAACAATTGACGTTAATATATACAGGGCGTTGCATTTAAAAAATAGCCAAAAATTTTTTTAACTACGCCACTAAAATAGGCAGTTTTTATCTTTCGTCTATCTTACATGGGTAGTAACATACGATAACGTCCCAAAACGTCAAAGTTCGTTTTCACCCTGTATCTCAAAAATAAATGTTGCGTTGATTCTGTTTTTGGTATTGAAAGTTTCACAAAAAAGTGGCGCAGAGTCTCTATCTTTAAAAACAGCTGATATACACTACAGTCTCAACCAAAATAGGACACACTGTACAATGAAAACAGATATGTACAGTGTATTCCAAATTACTTGTTTTTTTAAATGTTTTTTTAGTGATATGTTGAGAACTAAAACTAATGAGTGATGCGGTTTGTACTTCTCGTAGTTACTATTCAAGCTGCATAGACCGACGATGTTAATTTTATGACTTGCGCGAACGTGTAAATATCAAAAAAAGTATAACAAATAAAGGTATGTAAAAATAGGTAAGGAGGTATTTTTTTTTGTTTTCAATAGCCTGCTTAGTTTTTAAAATACAACACCATTGACAATGTCGATCTATGCAGCTTTGAAAAGTAACTACGAGACGTGCAAACCGCATCACTCTTATCTTTTTTAGTTATCAAAATCTCCTCCAAAACATCGCATACAAGCAATTTGGAACACCCTGACGACGTGCCTTTATTTTACTAAAGTTTTCTACTAATCAACTAATCAACATAATTAATTTCTAGGGAGGTTTCTTTTTTTTTATGGATAACAATGCGAGACTGTGTAATCTACTTTTGCTTTTCTGTTTTGAAAAGCGCCCCACAAGTGATGCTTTTTTGATTGTTCGAATTTTTTAAGGTTTCTATTTTGTTTTGCGATTTTTTTAAATAATTCGAGCATTTCCAATATTCTTGTGACATAATTTCCGATTATAACCTACGAAATTTATTTTTAGTGGCGGTTTTTCGATTGAAGGATCACGTTTTGTAATTGTTTTTGGGTAATTTTTGACCTTGGAGTATTACAATCGTGGAGTAGCACGTTTTTGTAACTACGTGACGTGTTTTTCGTTTCAACTCACGTAATTAGAGCGAGTGGTCTTCTTTTTTTTTCTTGTTCTCCTGCCCATACGCCACAGCTAAAGAAAAGATCATACAAAATTAATTCTCAAAAGACTCCATCATCAAAACCAACAGCCTATTTGAAAATCTTCGAAATCATAAAAGCGTTTTTCGGAACAACATAGTAAGACCAGTTTCCTGGACAATTTGATTTTCGAAAGTAGGTTCTAAAATAAGGAGGAATTTTTGTGGTCTTGGACCTGTCGATGGTATTGTCTGGACGTTCTGGGGATGTAAATCTAAATTTTATAGCCGTTCACTTCTTGAAATTTTCCGGAGTTAGCGGGAGCCACGTATAAAATAAATCATTATAGCGAAACGCTAAAGCAAGCACGGTAATAACAATTTTATACTCTGACAAGGTTACCCATATATCTTGTTTAAAGGACCATCAAAGAACTTGTTTTTAATTTTATGTCTGTATCGGTTCTGTACTTGGTTTATTTGCATTACTGCAATTGCACTGAGCGCGTCGCGTCGGCTTGTGTGTCGGACTAAAAACGTTTACACGACCTGATCGTAATTTTACTTTGATTAAAGTGCTACGATGGTTTTGCGGAAGAGAAACGTCGAAGAAAAAACAACACTATCGAGGGACGCTCCGTTATGACACGTAATAAAGTTTAGTGCCAAAAGTAATTTTGAAGTAATGTAAAAAAAGTGCGTCGGTGTAAAAATGGGTCAACATCCTTCCAAGGATAAGTTATCCTATCCACCAACTATTGGCAAAGTGTCAAGCAGAGAAAGGTTTGGCAGTTTTGCGAAAAGAGGTGAGATTTTACGCAAAGGTTGCGGTACTTTATCAAAAGTATTTAAAACTAATGACTGCTTGCATAATCCGACATAAAATAAATGTTGGGACGAAAATAGCTTCTAATAATGATCATTTTCCGATCACACTTTCCTAGCAATTTGTACCTAATTGTGCTACTACTATTTTGATTCCAAAAATCTATACGATTTATACCATGCACGGTTTCTCGAGTAAAATCAATAGTCGGTGTCAGATTCTTCCTTTTCCGGATAGCAAATCAAATAGTTTTACACGTCGTTTAAATCTTAAATTTAAGTCGAGTTCAAAATGAACCATGCTAAAATAGTAATAATTTAATTGTTTCAGGTTCGGCGAAGAAAAGATCGGAGGTGGTTCGAGTAACTCAAGTTTTAACAGCCTCTAAACTTTCACCAAGAAGTGTTCATCAAAATACCCTTGCAGAAAGTAAGTAGTAATTATTTTATCGAAACGTCGACATTTTCGCAGCAACTCCCTTGATCCGTGTTTAATAAAGGATTTCAGAATTCCATATTGATTACTTTAGGCACGTAGTATCGGGTCATCAAAAAAGGATTGACGTCAAGTCACCGTTGGTAGGTAGTTTAAATTAAATGTCGACACCTTTTTGATCGCACTGTATAAGACCAAATCCATTATTCTAAAAACACCCTCTGATAGATATCGCAATGCAACATAAAAAGTAGCGGATTTGATTGATCAAGTAGTAAAATATATGTCACATTAGAGCCTTATTATAGTACATCTGTTTTGAAAAATTCCCACCCCTTAATGGCAAATGGCGGCTGCGAAACTTAACCTGAACTTGTATCTTAAATTCTTCCAATATGCAGGTCCACTGCAGGCAGCTTCCTTTGGACATTCAAATTCATAATGTTCTTAAAATTGTTATTAACTTTTACCATTATTTTTTGGCAAGACAAGTATAGTAGTACACCTAGTACTTCCTAGCTGTTTGAGTTCGAGCCGAGCATTATAAAATGTTGTCTCTAAAGTGAGCACAAGTGTAAAAGGAAAAAGTATAAAAAAATCGCTGCTTAATGTAATGATACAGTAACATAGTATTCCCTTCATAGCTTTGGTCACTTTTACCACCGCCAATTACATTTTTGAAACATACAACTTTTACCTGCACGAAGTCCGTTCGTTGTTTGATATTAGTGCCAGGGTGGACGGAAAGAAAGAATTTTGATGGGTATAGAGTACAGGCATAGACGTTTATAAGTTGAATGTTCCACTGTACACAATGCACTGGATCTTCACAACTTCCTTTAATGCATTGTACAGTGGAACATTCAACTTATAAACATCTATGCGTTTATAAACACTTTGTTCATTCATTAGGAGTGTAGAGGGTGGTTTCAACGGCGCGCATGATTACGATCTCTATACCTATCTTCATTCATAGCACAGCGATTGAGGAGGACAATAAACTTGGGAGCCTACACTACTCTCCCCCGATTCCTTTTTTCGATGATACAATCTATAGTAAGAAGTAAATTCGTGTTTATTTAAGACGCTAAATTTGCGCATGCGTTTACAAATATTGTTTGCGAAAAGTGCTCGGCATCATTCGGTCCGCTCGCTCGCTCGATGACTTCATGTCTCTCTGAACCCTGGTCTGAACGGATGGACCGATCCGATGATATTTTGCCGGTAGATTCTTTATTAAATTTGTAGATCGGAGTTCGTGAATCGTTGGTTATGAACCGAATTTTGCATGAAATTCAAAATGAACTTTATAACTCTAGCCATATAATACGCAATTCCAAGCTATATTTGCTTCCACATTTATTGTAATAGCAGTTTTATATTCGTTTTTATATAACCCTTTCCAAGAATTAGAGTTAGTACTTTACGAGCATTTCGTCCTAGTCGGGTTGCTTCTCTTCTAAGAATAGAACGTTGTGGCGTGGCTTCCACCGTGCAATGTTCCGCAAACTTTTTATGTTCCAGGTACACCTACGAAATCGGGTAATTTCAGAATAAAAATTCAAATCAATTCAAACAATTTAGTACAAAAAGTTTTTAATGCGAAACATGAGTTTGTTTTATTGACCAAAAGCGTAATCGTTGACAGGAATGTGCTCCTTTCTTAGGCGATCTTTTGTGTATTTATTCTACTGTAACGTAATTATGTGACTTATTTATTTACAATTAATTATATAAATTTATAACACTTATTTATTTATTATTTATTATCCCTCTCTTGTTCTGGGTCCTCAACAGGCTTGCGCCCAATTACAGAGTGACCCGCATAATGATTTTTAGAGGTGCCTCTCAACTTCTTAAGTTGATTGATCTATAATAGTTAATTAATATTTATCTCTCATCTGTACGAACGTAGATTTATCACATACGAACGTGAGATCACTACTTAGCTTCGGCGTCGATGTTGGAACTTTAATTAATTAAACACGCTTCAATTAGCTTATATAGCAAACGGAAGGTTTTTAGAAAAAATCACGGAACGTTCTCAAAAAAGTCTAGAAAGGGTATCATATTTCAAGAAAAAAATGCGTCGCATCCGGTTTCATTTTTTATCGCCTTTATGGCGCCTGCCGGCGCCCTGATGTCTGGGACAAGAGTTAAAATTAAGTGATTCGCCGCTGCGTAGGTATTATCCGTCGGTACACTGAAACAAAAAATTATCGGATAGCTACTGTCATTTAAACTTCTACATTCTTCAACAGACATATCTTCACAGTTTTCTTCCTATTTCTTTAATTTCATCCATCCGAATAGTGAATAGTAACCAACCGGCCTTTTTAGTGTTTTACAAGAACAAGTTACAGTCATTTCATACACTTTCGAAATTTTTGTCCCATACTAATAATCAATGCTCAAATAATTTGTCAGTGGTTAGAGCACCAGAACGAACTGAGAGGACCCAAATTTAATTGATTCATTCGCCTGATTAATTATAAATTTGGTTTTTCACTCGATATAGATAATTTATTAAAATGATGTCACGAAAATATAGAAAGCAATTGTAATATTCTTGGTAAATTGTATGATATTGATGGGTCAGAACTTCACAGTGAAATTGTGAACTGTAAAATGCTTCTTTCCGCCAGACCAAAAGTCTTGTAGATTTAACTTTTCTTATACCATATGGTGATGACGTTTTTCTGAACGTCTTACAATTCCTACTGACTATTTCAACTGCGAATTGTTACGCTCTTTTAGCAAATTAATACTTCATTCGATAAAACTCAGGAATATGATACATCACTGGCGACGAAATATTGAAGTACGAGGCCCCTTTGGTGCCGAGTACCTACCTACTTTAATTTCCTTTTTCTTACAATACAATTGAGTGTACTCCCTGTTGGTATCGGCGGAATCAAAATAAGACAGGCACAATGATACGTTTTTTAGCGCATTTTTGCAACTCTTGTCAAGGAGTGTTATTTTACGGACGAGTTTTGTATTAAATTTTACCCAAAATCGTCATGAAACCTTCATTTTCATGTCTACTTTATGTTAGGGAAATGTTAGTTTTCATGACGCAGGCGGACCAGTCTACTTAGTGTAAGCAAGTTAGTTCGTAAAACAAGGAATAGAAGAAAAAATTTATAAAGTTTTAAAAATTTGGATATGAACTCTCAGTAGGGACCCAAATACAGATCTGAAAAGTTCCCACCTCCCCGGTGGAAGCTTCTTCCCCTTTTGCCCAAAACACCACTCCCAATCGTGACCTCGCGAAACACCACAACTTCTACGAAAAGATGTTATAGGACTTTTTATATTCTCCATTAAATTCTCTATAAACATGTTTCTTACTGTTTTTGGGTATCTCCCACCCAACGCTCGTAAATGACCTTGGAAAATAAGCATAGTTTTCAGCGCAAAGAGAAAAATGAGCCCACCGCTGTTTTTTGCGGCGATTATCTCGTAAAGTGAATCTGAGTAAAAAAATTTATAGAATCGAAATTAAAGAGCAGTTTTTTTTTCTACATTGCATGTTCTATTTTTGAATCTTTGGTAAATGTACATGAGATAAATGCATCAGTTACAATCATTATTGTTGCCGCGAGACGAGACGAGACGAGACTTTCAAAGTCTCGTCTCGTCTAGTGTCGTTTGGTCTCGCGTGGTCTCGCCATACTATCCAAAAATGGCGTAAAGCATGTATAAAAGACACCACGAAGGCATAACAAATAATATTGACCTTCCTTATCTATCTGCTAATCACGAAACATAATTATGTGTATTATAAGGATTTTCTTTACCATTCTGCAGCTAAAAAAATATTAGCTTTCGTAAAATTTAACTGGTAATGTAACTACTGTAACTAGGTATCTCACTGAATTCTTTGTTACTTAAATACTTAAAGATAATCTGTCCAAGTTATTTTGTAAAATCTTGCTTTTATGGTCTTAACTACGCAGTAAATATGTAAGTACTTATACTTACAGTAACTATATTTGAATATGTCATATGTCCACAGTATACATTTTACCTTAAGCAGCGCCTTTGTTCACAGAATTTGGCAAGAACACAAAAAAGTGTAAACTCATACTTAAAGTACCTAGGTATAGCATTTTAGCCCCAATATGGCGACCAGAACGAGCTACCAATCAAAAACGAGATACCCGGTTGTATCCACTGTTCTAAATTGAGTCACTATACCTATATACCTAGAAACGATTGGATTTAATGCCATAAACTTGTGAAAATAAAATGAGAGCATTAAGGGCATTTAATATAAAGCAATCCTATTAAGTATTATTACCAAATCTCTTGATAAGGGTACAGGTTTAATAAATCAATTGTCCGCCAAATTCCTGGATTTAAGAAAAATTACAGTTGTATAATATAACACCTATTGTAATTAAGTCCTAAATCAGTAAGGTCAGGAACGGTTTATATCAACAATTGGAATGCATGTTATTTCAATGGATTTTCTTGATTAAAATTTTAAAAAAAACAGTAAAATAAAACAAAAAAAACTTCGAGACCAAACGAGAGTCGAGAGCCCGAGACTGATGGTTAGTCTCGTCTCGTCGAGATGAGACAAGACGAGACTGAACCTTGGTCTCGTTTCGAAAATTCGAGACGAGACCAACGGGGGCATCACTAACCATCATATCACAAATAGTGAACAATTAATATTTAATTTCTTCATCACTCTTTCTCCATCGGACAAAGCCATTCGCTTTTTGAGAGAATATTAAGGAAAGGGCGTATAGTTCCCATGACTTACACATTTCGAAAGTTTTAAAGGGTTGCAAATATAATATTTTATTTGCCCTTTTGCCTTTTTTTAGGAGAGGAAAATCGCAGACTATAAACTTAATAAATTGAAAAAAGAATTTACAAGAAGTGGTTGTAATATAAAATAATCCCTCATCGACGAAAATTGCTCTTTAATTTCGATTCTATACATTTTTTTGCTCAGACTCATACAAGGTCATTTACGAGCGTTGGGTGGAAGATACGCAAAAAACAGTAAAACACATTTTTATAAAGAATTTAATGGAGAATATAAAAAGTTCTATAACATTTTTTCGTAGAAGTTGCGGTTTACGAACAAAACGCCGAAAAAGATCGTGAGGTTACGATTGGGGGTGGTTTTTTGAGCAAAGGGGATAAAGCTCCCACCGAGGAGGTGGGAACTTTTCAGATCTGTATTTGGGTCCCTACTGAGAGTTCATAACTAAAATCTCAAAACTTTATAATTTTCCTACACTAACTGTTCCTGCCGCACCTGTCACATTGATAAATGTCTATAATAACTCCTGTCATCATTGACAGATTGACATTAATCAAAAGTTCTATATGAAAATGGAAATTTTATATTAAAATACGATTTCGGGTAAAATTTAATACAAAACTCGTCAGTAAAATGACATTACTTGACTCGGATTCAATATTTCCTCGCCAGTAATGTGTCATTTTCCTGACTTTTATGTAAATAACTATTACACGAAATCGTCTTTTTTAATATAAAACTTCAATTTTCATATAGTACTTTTAATTCATGTCAATATGTCAGTGATGACCAGAGTCATTACCAATGTGACAAATGCGGGCGGGGACAGATGAAATTAGTAAATCCAAAATGTTAACATAAATTATATTTTTAATAAACAAAAGATTACACAGTTACACTTACACTTTGTCCAAAAAAACAAAACAGAACGTAAAAGAAATTATTTATGGCTATAAATATTAAGTTAAACTAAGTTTTAATTTTCTAGGTTTCTGTGCGAGTTTCTCTAAAATATTTTCCACAGAAGGGGTCATGTTTCTATAAATGTTTAGAAGAGTTAAGCCATTTAGTCGGTTTTCGGAAGAACTATTTCTTAAATAATTTTTGATTCTTCTCAAAGTTGAAAAACTACGTTCGCCTTCCGGAGTAGAGACAGGCAATGTAGCTAATATAGCAAGTAATACCCTAATATTTGTAAAGGTGTCTGTAACGTGTTGTAAAGCCCTTAAGGCATCTCTGGGTCGATCTTCATTTGGCAATCTGGCGATTGCTCTATACCAAAGTCTAAGTTCGGCAACTAGCTCATCTATAGTTCCTGTCAAATCATCTTTATAAAATAATACTAAAGACTGGAATTCAGTTAAGGTTTCCTCGGAGAGGATGGTCGGATCTTTGGGAAATAGGGAATGATTAATTCATAAACTATTGTGGGAAAAGATTATTTTAAAAAAATCTATCAGTGCTTAATTTCGGGGGGGGGGGGGTTAACCCCGAAAACCCCCCCTATGGGTGCGCCACTGGTATTACGCGGAAAGTAGTTACAATTAGTAACTTTGGGACCAAGTAATTTAATTGTTTTTTTAATCATTTTTCATCAAGACACCTGTTCATATAATTAAGCCCCAGTTGCACCAACAAAATTAAGCCTTGATTAAAGTTAAATCTATGGCAACGATTATTAAGACAATCCTTGCTATGGTATTTAAGTTATGCTTAACTTTAAGGGATACTTAATTTTGACGGTGCCTAAATCACGTTTTAATAAATGGAACTTGTAAGTAGCGCTGATCATTGTAATCCACTGCTTCTGCTTCGGATGGATCACCTAATTTTGTTACGACATTCTTCGATTTGAAATGTTCTTTCTATGGTGTTCGAAAACACCCTGGATTAGAATCCATCATTAGTGGGGATTGAGTTGTAGGGCTTTTGCTCCAACTTTTCCTTTTTCAAGCCTGAACTTTCTAAATTTGTTTTTTTGAGCCCAGTTTTGCAATGCCCTCCTTAGACTCCTGCTTTTGTTTTATTTAAGTAGGTACGTGTGTAATATAACTACACATCAGGAGTTTGCTTGGACAGCTTGCAAGGACACTGTTTACTCCCAAATTCATTCAACTTGTATCACCATGACTTCCAACTTTGATTAGTCTCCCTTAAAACACGGACATTGTCGGGTTCTTACCACGCGGAAGGATTTAAGGAACAGAAGAGCTTTTTAGTACGCCATCGTTGATCAAATGACCACCACTTGAGACATAGTGTGAGATCCCCTGTTCATTGCCCGGAATGTGCGAATACATAATTAGAATTATTGATACTAAAATCATGCGCTTTTATTTTCGTAAAGTTCAATCTGTGCTCGAAATATTATATTTAGTCCATTTCATGGTCGCATTTCGCACATTGAACTAAACAAGTGAATGTCTAAAGAGGTCTTTGACATCACAAGCGAAAGAAATGACCACCTCTAGTAATTGCAACACGCGGACAAAGTTTGGGCCCTCGTCTTAAATACTGTTCGTGCAAGGCTCCGTAATCCCAAACTGAAAAAATGTCGTGGGCGAAATTTATTCAAGAACCCAATGATCCACATAAACAAAATGACCTACAAATTATGTAACACCTTGGTTACATGCGTTCAATGAAAATCGGACGTAGGAGATGGAACAATTTAAATTGTGTTTAGGACAATAGCGAGGGAAGAGCTGCGACTGGTTGACCGTGGTCGATCCATCCAAGAACAAGTTTGCAGGTGGAATACACCTGCTAAGCATATGTGCCACTTTTAGCACGGATTCAAAATACGGAAGCCTCCCTTCCTGAATAATTCATTTTTATTTTTAGTATCTTGCATTATGAGAATTCGCGTTAAATGTTATACCACACATACACACGTGTGTGGTGGGTTGCGTAAGGAAAGGCGTTTTTGCTTGATGTTATCTCTAATTCCCATCATTACATTTCATATGTTTCAAATTATGTCTTTTTTTGTTTATATTTTTTAGTCAAATTAACGTATGTGTTTTGGTTTAGTAAAAAAGATGATGATGGTCCTATTTTGGGCGATTGGTGAATTGTGTCAACTGCAACTTAGGTCAGGGATAGGTACATCCGCTGCTTGAATAATTAGTGTTATTGTTAAGATGTGGATTTTCCAATGGAGCAAGTTTCTGAAAAGCTTCTTGACTATACTCACTTCGAAGGATGTAGCATCATAATAATTGGTTCCCTGTGAGTGTATTTTGCCATTTACCTAACAAAAGTAGTTGATGTCCATTAAGCCTTGGGCGCCCCATGTTAAAACTATAACATGTATTTCCCGTTCGTTGAGGAAGTGAGTACTGTGGGTGTTGAACCGTGACATTACATTTACATCTTTTTTGCATTCTTTTTAAATCAGACAGCGTTGCCTAAACCTTTATGAAGAAAATTAGTAATATTAGATCTTCAGTTACTTGGTCAGTTTTTTTTTGCTTTTTTGGTGTAGTGATTTAATCGTATTGGACGTGGAAGTTATTTTTCCATGGCAATCATGGAATTACGATTAATTAGCAGTATTCGAGTATAACGTCAATATGACTTCACCTTATTTCCCTTATTTTTAAATTATATTGCAGGTATAATAGAAAATATTATAAGAAACGCGCTTAAACTCGTTGCGCGTACCTTAAAGACTTCATTATACACTTGTTTCTTAATGTACTATTAATACACTCCCAAATCCACTTCTATGTAACTTCTTCAATACATTTGCTAATAGAAAAGAAAGCACTGTGTTTGTACTAAATGTAAAGATGTAAATTACTGCTTTAAAAATTTCAGACTGGAGGCATTGTACGGGCGCAAGTGGTAAAAGCGCAATTTCAAAACGCTGCCTGTACAGTGAGCAATATATCAATAATACCTAATTAGTAGTAAAATGTTATTATGATCCCAGGATTTATTACCGTTGTGAAACCGCATTGAAAGGGTTCATAAATTAGTGGAAGAATAACTTATAACAACGTTGCAAATACACGACTACAGTTTTTAATTATCGTGACCCACATGCCGTGCAATATTTTAAAACCTTTGATCGGCCAATAGAAGTAACGAGCTAATTTTCCCTTTTCAGATAAGAAGAACGTTGCCAAACTTTCAAACGATGTCAAAACGCCACCTCGAAAAATTCTGTTCACGCAGAAAGACAAGAAGCTGACATCCACTGTATCAACAAAAGGTAAGTGTATCAAATCATGATGTAAATGTGGGAGTTTTTCTCAATATCACTTACAAACCAGGTGAAGTACAAATATCAATTAGGCACATAAAAGGTTTAATTAAAGCAATCCTTAATAGCGAAAACGTGTGAAATTTGTTATTAGAAACTTGGAAGCGATCCTTCACTCTGTATATGTAAGTAGTCCTTTTGAAGCGACAACTTTTACTATTGTGTTACGAAAAAGATTTATATTACGTTTTACAACACTTTGCTACCTTTTACTTTTTATACAACACCTGATTTCATTACAACTGGCTTTAGTCTCAATTTCCCATATGCGACTATGGGATCGAGAGACAAAATGCAATTTATCATATTTTGGAAAAAGCCTTGTCGATATGGAGCAAGGTACTTCAAAAGTTTGGAGAAAAATATAGAGATTAAGTACAGAATAAAAAATTGATGATGATTGAACACTGTCGAAACGTCGATCATAACGAAAAAAATAATTAATGAGGTAACAGAACATTATGCATAATTTAAATCGGTGCCTTTTAAATTAGAAAACGTGTGAAACTTATTAGATAATTAAAGTAATTATAAACAATTAATAAACGTCAAAATTTATAACACGTAAAAGTTAAAAAACCGGACTATCTGCAGGCGGAATAACTTCAGGAGATTGTTAAAGATACTTTAACCTTCCTCCTTCACACTGTGTATTTATCATTGCTTAAATAAACAACTCTTTTCACGCTTGAATACCTCAAATGCGTAACGGCATTGAAAGTTCTTCCGATCTGCAGAGAAACGCGCGTGGGCGGAAAATTTGTTTTGAATAACGCACCTTTCCATCTAAATAAATCGTTGAACCGGAATCATTTTCGCTTTCTTCCAGTATTTGCCAAATTATGTAACGTATCACGTGGGCGTGCAGTTTATTAAAATTTGGGCATTTATAAAAACGACAACGGTGAAATTGGATAATTGACGGTACAATTAGGAATCGAATTAGATAAAAGGGAAAGTGGAATGACGCGAAAAACGTTGTATAACTAGCCGGTGTCATCAATCTCTTTTTTGTGCAGATTTCGTCAAAAACAATGGATCATTTCCGTTTTCTTGTTTATTTTAGAAATCCCGCAAATAATTTTTTTAGGCCGCCTTTCTCGTCGACTAATATATTGTTTATATGTAGCTTCAATATATGGCAAAATGAATAATTCATGTTGTATACAGCTCAAGCTGTTCTGCCAATGAACTCGAATGCTTGTTCCATTGAAGTTGTCTTCTTGCTATCAAATTCACTTCATGAGCCCATTTGTCTTGATTAAAGTGTAATGACAATTTTCACGGAAATTTGTGTAATTTGAACTCGAAGCGTTAATTTAGACACAAAGTGACAGATTACTTTGAGTCTATGGGAAAGTGTCAACCCCTAATCTACCTAGAATATTTTTACCGTACGTGGGAAAATTGTCACGGCGTTATCCTTACTCCTATTTTTATAATCTTAAATCGCTGTATTAAGGCATTTTATTCTTTTTCTGGATTAAAACTGGATAAAAGGACTTTCAAGTATTTTAACACCCCCTTTCCCTGAACACTTGTCTAAAAGGTTGGCCAGTTTCTGTCCATCGAGACAAGTTACTAAGAAATAAACGTAGTGTAATGACCCCTTCAAATTTGACCCGGATAGCAAAGTGTAGGTACATAATTTCAACAGAACCAGTGCATGCACCTCGAGGATTGAAAGTTACTATAATAAAATGGAAAATGAATCTTTGGGAATTTTTGAATATAAAGTATCCAAGTTTTTAGTGGTACCACAATTTGTCCTTCCACGGAAGCTTTAATAATATACGTGCTTTTGCATTTACCATTGTTTAATTACGATCGAATTGGGGAACTTTTTAGCGAGCTATCCAACAGTACTGTACAATAACGGAGCCACATTAGGGCCAAAACCAAATATTTTATTTTATGTTACCTTCGCAAATATTTGGAACCGTGATAAATTGCCTGTAGGCGAATATTTACATTGTTACTAAATTTATTTTATCAGATAAATATTATTGTTGAAAAAATACTGTTACATTATTATAGGTGTTGAAATCCCTCCCCCTCGTCCGTACTAAATAAAATTGATCCTATATGGCTCTCCCGTTACAATACATTCGTTGTCTATTAATTATTCGGCCGTATTTTTACCAAATATTTCCATACTTGCAAAGAACTAAATGTTTAATGAAATACCTAATTAAAATGCTTTCATTTCAAGTAACGTCTTGTTTTAAATTAAGAAAACATTATTGTTAAAGATATTCAGATAACGGGATGATTTAAAACCAATTAGTAATTAAATAAGAGATTTACTGAGACGGCATTATGCAACAATTACTCGCGGACTGATTTACAGGATTGCGAAGACATGAAGAAGTCGCGATTTGCAACCACCGAAATTAGTATCCAATAGTGAAGTTGTTTCAATTTGGAAAGCGTGATCAAATGTCAAGTGAAGGAATAAACGACGTGTCCAAATAGAACAAGTTAAAAACGTGGTCACTCGCGACCGAGGAAAGCACTTTTTCTCCGCACAGAATCATCAGTAATAACTCGAGAAGGAAGTAACCATCCGAATAAACTTTTGTCGTTCTGGTCTTTGGGCTGTACTAGTACTACACCGTATAAGAAAAAAATCACAACGAACTGGAGGACTAGTAGTGGTACAGACGGACAGAGTGCAGACAGTTTGGAAAATGCGCTAAAAAAATCAAAATTTGTTAAATACTTCAATCCAAGTCCCGAATGCAGTCACGTCTGATACTTTTCGCCTCTCCAAAGGCAGTGATCGATCTCTACGACTTCGAAGGGAAGGATTAACTTACCTGGTGGGCCGCTTCCGAAATGTTTCGCTAAAACTGTACACTGCACACTGTACCGTTTTCTGTGAAACTTTTAATACCACAAACAGAATCAATCTAATAGGTATGTCTGTGTCTGAGGTACAGGGTGAAAACGAAAAATTTGATTTTTTGGGATGGTATCATATCTTAATATCCATATAAGATAGACAAAAGGAGAAACTGCCTGCTTTAGATATGTTTACGTAGAATCCAATGGCGTAGTCAAAAACATTTTTGGACCACCGTTTCTAAGATTTGGAAGTGGGTATTTTTTAATGCTACCCCCTGTATTTAACGTCAATTTTTTTCCATTCTATATCTTGATTACATTAATGGATCACAACCTATATAGTTTTTAATTTTAGCCATGAAAACCAATAGAAACCTTATTTTTTACAGTTTTTAAATAGTAGGCCTGGGATTGATAGAGATTTTGTTTTGTTATTGTATCTATGGTAACTAAGGCAGTCGATACCAATAAAAAAATGGCTAATGGTAGAAACATGTCATTTCAAAATTTTGAAACATGATTATTATATACAGGGTGGTGACTTGCGTAACGCATTATAGGGATTTCAATGTAAAATTCATAACACGCGATTATTGGCTCCCTAAATTATTTTAGACCAAAAATGTATTAAGGTTTTTTGTAGAAAAAAATTTTTTACGCCAATCAACCGTATTAGTTTTCAATTTTTTGCACACTAAAGACGGAACATTGGAAAAATAAACCCCCATCTTTTTCAATAATCTGTGATGCCATGGAATTTTATAATGCAAAACTACGCCAATATCCGTCATGCCATGGAATGTCTGCTATAAAACAAATCAAATTCTATCAAAAAGTATTATATTTAGAACAGCGAATTCAACATAAAGAAAGACCAAATTACTAAAAACGGTTTCCTAACCAAGTCGATCATAAAATCCATTTCGAACTGCTCCTAATTGATAACTGGATATCTTTTTGTTTTAGAAAATTCCATGGCATCGCAGATTATTGAAAAAGATGGGGGTTGATTGGCGTAAAAAATTTTTTTCTACAAAAAAACCTTAATACATTTTTGCTCTAAAATAATTTGGGGAGCCAATAATGGCATGTTATGAATTTTGCATTGAAATCCCTATGATGCGTTACGCAAGTCACCACCCTGTATATATGTATATATATAAAAATTATGTCCAATTTTTTTACTATGCCACTGAATTTTTACGTAGAAATATCTAAAATAGACAGTTTTTACCTTTTTTCTACCTTACATGGATAGTAGGCTTTGATAGACACACTTTTTGTTTTCAGCCTGTATCTCAGATACAAAGGTAGCTAGATTGATTCTGTTTGTATTATTAAAAGTTTCACAAAAAAGAGGTACAGGGTCGCAAAATCTTTAAAAAAAGATACCCAGCAGTCTCATCCAAAATAGGACACACGATACTTCGCCGACAATAATTTACACTCCACAATTTTATCACGAAGTAAAAACCCAATTTGTAACCATGGTTACACGAAATTAATAAATAGAAATGGCAACCTCGGAGGTTGGAATCAATGTTTTGTAAGGCGTATGCGGTGTTAAGATCTGCAGAGAGTATCAAAGAGCGGTAGCACCCATAGTAAGTGGGTTTCTGCAATAATAGCTGTAGAAAGAGGAACAGGGAATCAAGAGAAAATTTGCATGTGAAAGTTCAAATAATAATAACAAGTATAGTACGTCGGGTACATGGCTAGAATGGGGAAAATACTGCACTTTTTGATTGGAATATGCCACTTTCTGTGGTAATAGTTAATACCAAAAGGCAATTTTTGAGATAGGGAGCCACTCGAAAATCCGTGCAGGAAACCAAAATGGTGGCCGTCAAAATGGTGCCATTAGCCGCAATATATTTTTTTGTATCTCCTAATAATCCGATTTTAATTTTCTTTTTTTTGATTGAAAGCTCTTGTGACGAGGAAACTTTTTTGCTATATAACATTTATCTCTAAAACTGAAGGATTTAGCACAATTTTTAAAAAGTTTTTTTTTACGAATTTGAATCACAAGTAAGCTCTTAATTGTGCAATATCCCGGTTTTTTCGACAAAAAAGGCCATCGTTCAGAAATTCAATCGGCACAACCCCAAAACTCCTTGTATCTACCCTGCAAGTTCGGAAAATTTCAATGCGCCATGTTTTTTTTTGAAAAAATGCGCAATATTTGTTTCATCAAGCACGAGATCAAGAACTATGAAAATTGAAAGGAAAAGCCTCGTCAATTTTTTTCTCTGAAAAACAGAAAATACACTCTACTTTTAAAGTTATTAAAGAAACACTCAGTATATCAACTTTAACTCTTATAGGTACTCCTCGCTCTTACTTATCCTATTTTATTAACTAGTTGGTTTAAGCTACGACGAATGTGAAATTTGGAGTGCTTATTTATCAGATCATGGGTTTCTTCGAGAGTTTCCTCTCGGATTTTCTTTAAGAATATTAACGGAATATTATGATTTCCAAGTTTTAGATACCTATTCATATAAGTTGAATCATTTTTATTATACAGGGAATCCATCTTCTGTAAGCGGACGATAGAGCCTCAATGGTTGAGATTAATGGCAACGGTTTGTTCGTACGAGAAGCCTGAGGGGAAGCCTAAAACGTATTTTTAGGTATATAGGGTGTTCTCGAGGGCAGCCTATACATTTTGATATTTTTTATAGGTATCCCCGGGTATCCCTGAACAAATGAATTATTTTTGTAGGTCTTATCGGTTTTTTTTCGTAATGCTAACCGCGAGGCTAACCGTTTTCCGGATATGCTTTTTATACAGGGTGAAAAAGTTATCTTCAAAACATTTTTTAAAGAAGCTTTTTATGACATCCATAATTATAAAAAGTTTGCTACCAATTCACGTATGTACATTCAATTTGGGGTCAGTAGCATATACTTCTGCACGGTCATAGGGGGAATACTGTTTTTAAATAGCAACCACTATTTTCTTGACGTAGTGAATTATTTGTCGATACAAGTTGATACAATAAACTCGTTTTTCAAATAATTGAATTTTAATATTTCTTTAGCGAATCGACTTCGAATCGTATAGACCGATTCATCATCAGACCTTAAGAGTCAGAATATTGTGCTGAATAATACAAACCCTTACATATTAACATTTGACGTGGACAAGTTACACATAAAAATCGGGTTGGGCTTACTTGTGATTCAAATTCGTAAAAAAAAACACTTTTTTAAAATTGTGCTAAATCCTTCAGTTTTAGAGATAAATGTTATATAGCAAAAAAGTTTCCTCGCCACAAGAGCTTCCAATAAAAAAAAAAAGAAAATTAAAATCGGACTATTAGGAGCAGAGATACAAAAAAATATATTGCGGCTAATGGCGCCATTTTGACGGTTACCATTTTGGTTTCCTGCTCGGATTTTGGAGTGGCTCGCTATCTCAAAAGTTGCCTTTTGGTATTAACTATTACCACAGAAAGTGGCATATTCCAATCAAAAAGTGCAGTTTTTTTGGCGTACCCAACGTACTAGTAATACCGACTGACTAACAGGAAAGAGCAATAACGTAAAACTACCACCATAATTGTGTCTAATCCCATCTCCTAACACTATTACACTTCATTTTGGTTTTCAGACCAACATTGTGTGCTCTGACCTAGCGCTTTTTGGTGGTGCTTTACTAGCGTTAGGGCCACCATTGTGAAATAGACTGTTGAAAACCTCGCACCAAGTTTGTAACATTTAACAGTGCGTTAACCAGTCAAAGGACCGGTGGGAGGGAGGGGGGCATTTTCTCTAGTGCCATCAATTTGTTTTTTTCGATTGCTTTGACCTAGCGATACTTACTATTTATAATAATACTAATAATAATAATGTTTATTGTTCAACAGATACAAAGTATCCCATAACAGAACAAAATTAAATACGTTTTTGTAAGTGGCACTATAGACAAAAGAAGATAACAAAATATAATAAGCAAGATAAGTAAAGTAAGAGTAAACCTATAACACAGTAATTAACTAATTCGAAACATGATATTACTGTAGGTATTACATAAAAGAAAACAAATTTAAACAAATTTAAAAGTTTCTAATAGAGAAGAAAAATTAATGTCTGCATGTCTACAATATATGTTAAAATTACGCGACATTATGAAGGTAGGGGATTTCAATAATATGATAGTTTTGGGAATGGGATTTAGGAATGCATTTGCCAACCGTAAAGTGTGTGCTGGAACAGATATATTAAAGGATTCAAGCGTTGAGTGAAGGATTCTTCACTCAACGATTGAAGTAGAGAAGGACAATCAGCATGATTGGTTATGCCATAAAGAAATGTTATTCTGCCAGAAATACGTCTCTTACTTATTTGGATTAAATACCATTTTGGTCTTGGAACAACTGCTGTGCCCTGAAATAATTTAGACGCTTAAAATTGAGGTCCTGCAGCTTTTGAAAGTTAAAAAAAATCATCTGTCCATCAGCCTATACGCGATCGATATAATTCCGCACCCGTTAAAGCAACGTAAATAGTAAAAGTTGATTGAGATTTGATTGATAACCTTAGAAAGTATCGGCTTCGAAAATCGAAGTCATTGACATTTCACCTACCGAAAAACTGATGGTTACGGAGGAAAACCAAGACAAATCCGCGTACGATTTCGTAATAATAATATGTCGCGTCCGAAAGTGACAGTGAGTGAAGGCAGTCGGATATGAATCCCGAATTAAACAAATTTCGGTCTATTCTTTTTAAAACGAATATTAGTAAATTTACACTCTATTAATAGACGCCTTTGAGAGAAATCTAGCTCGCTTTGCGCTAATTATAACAACACAATTAATTTGTTTGGTTGCGCAAATTAAGGCGATCCATCTTGAACCGCTACCGCGCCGGTATATGAAAGTATAACAATTGAAATGTAGAATTTATTTATGAATTCAAATAACATTTGTATTGCCACTTGAGTTAAGCCGGCAATTTAAGAGTGGGGTGTGCCCCGGTAGAAAGTTCCCTGAAAAATTTCTCACTTACCTTCCTCAAAAGACGCTCGTCTTTTTGTATCATCGGTTCAGTTCAAATGGGTCCATTGCATCGTCTTACATCCTTCCTCAATAGTAGTGCCATCGATCTTAATCAGAACCAGAAGAACATGGGTGTCGCGAATAAGAAGTACAAATTTTCGAGTGAATTAGACATTTTTGTGAAGGAGTCCGAGAAGATCAAGAATAAAGCTTACGTGTGGACCTCAATACGCTTTCCCAAAAAGAAGAAAGGTCAGTTCATTTATTTTTTTCTCGACGAATACAAAATTATCTTTAATTACACAAATTGGAGTAGCTTAAATTTAGTTACAAAACTACCACATTATTCAATTTCCGTTTGAGTTATGGGTGGGCATGTTGCCGCCGTTTTTGTTTTCGCTTTGTGTCTCTACAGTGTCAGTGTCACTTAGTAAAATTCGAATGGACGTCTCAAAATTATAAGTAGGTAGGTGCGCGAAAGTTTGGTGCCATATCAATTTAGAAACTTTATGTTATGATTATACGGAAACGCAAACGAAAACGTAAGTATTTAGCGCAGATTATTCGCATTTAATAATAAAACTATAGACTCTATAGCTAGGAGCCCGCTGATTGATACTTAATGTTAATTGTTAACCCAAATTCCATTAATTAACAAGATTAATAGTGAAAACAGAATTGAAATCTTCTGTTCGGCTTGAAGTAATACACTTTTAGTCAGCATGTGATGCTATTATTTTTGATTTTCTTCGTTCTATTAAGCAACGCGTTCTATTTTCTTCAGACATTGCAAATACGATCGATTCGCTATATGTAATAAGGCAAATACCGGAGTAATCAAGATGATTGCCAGCAATAATTCAATTAATTTTACGTCTCATTAGCTTAGCAAATATATTCAGCACGCGTACCAAAGGTAATTCCGGGGGCGTACCTTGTTTGTCGCAGATTTTCCACCAAACCAAACTGACTTCTTTCTCATTTTCCTCTAATTTACGTTTGTTGTTTTATAAGGGCTAAGTTTATGATAATGTTTTATGACGCCCTGCACTACTGCAAATTTGATATCCCATTGATCATTTTCATTGAACAATGGATCAAAAAAATGCATTAGTACAGTACGAGTTTTACCAATAAAAAACGCTGTAACTAAAATTCCTAGTGCGTGAAATTACAACCGGCATATACTTATGCAAATAACGCCATATGTATAGGTACGTGCATTGCCATTAAGCGTAAAAGTTCAATTTGTTCCGATTCCAATCCATTAATTTCATCAAACTAGCCAGTTATGTGTAACGGTAGCTTTTAATTTGCATTAAAATTTTTTCGAAATTTCGTTGTGAAGTTTTGATTTTAATATTTCTAAGGGTAGAAACCGATTTTCCAGTGAATTGTTTGACTAGTACAATTGTGTTGTTCAGCGGTGGTGGAATGAAGTCTTTTCTGCGTCGTTTAATTTCTGTAGAGCGTTTGTTTTATTAATGGATTCCGGTGTCTGGAGACTAGATGACGGGAATTTAGATAATATTCAATTATCTTAATTAGGGATATTTGGTTACATTTGCGAACACGGCACGAGGTCAGTTTAGTACTGTGCAAACTGTAGCGTAGCATATGTTGGTCATATGAGAGATTTGATTTCTTCCTCTGATTCTTGTTTGATTTGTAGGGAAGGAATTAAGCAAAGAAATTAACGATTGGTGTTCATTAATTAATATAAGATAGGGGAGTTTAGTTTTAGAGAGTAATTTTATGGCATTCGTAAAAAATTTTGATTGATTTGCGGTCGGGCCACGGTTGCTACCAGCGCCTCATTTTTAGAGATAAAAGTAAAATTAAAAAAGGTCATCAGTGCTACCAGTTAGAGTTCCAATTGAACATTTTTATTATTTCGCGTCTGAACTGTGGAAAAGTTTAACTGTACATTTGAAAATAAAATTGTGACTAAGAAATACCAGTCCCTACGAGCCTGTGTGACACCCTACGTTAACGATCAGAAAAAGTTATATCTACCATCTACGTTTTCGAGGGGGTTTCTTGGGCTTCCCTTTTATTATAGTAAATGTACCAGTAGGTAACTTGCGTTGGCGACTATCACTTTGTCACGATCTATTTCAAAAATTGCAAACATAATTATACATGGATCTTTTAATTTAGTTACAATTACAAAAGGTTGAAAATCCCACTTGCGCTAAGTAAAATTGAACCTCTACGGCACTGGTAAAGATTTTACTGTAACAATTAATTTCTGTTTGAGCCACGGCTAGCTCTGTAATAAAAAACATTCTAAACACCCCTTACTTTACGGAAGTTTGGCTCTTTATCTTCCGTTAAATCTGAAATTCAAAAACTAATGCTTTGGTTTTATTAAACCCGAACACATTTGAATTGAATTGATTGATTCTATAAATAAAAATAAAAGCGGTCAAATTCTATTTTTCTTTATAGGTTCCTGTCTTGTGATCACGTGTCAATACTAGATACAATCTTTCTCTAAAACGTCACTCTTACACAAAATTTTTCTCTAACCAAAGGATTAGTATTACTGAATTCTCAATCAATAAATGTAATACAAATCTGTTTTACAATTGAATCTCATAGGTCGGTTCCTTTAGGAATATTAAAATTACAAAATTGCTTTTCCAAATTTTTTAAAATATTCTACCACTACTTTATACAAATCAATTATAAGTAGGTAACTTCGTTACTTGGTGTTATTTTTCTTCTAACTACTACTACTTCTACTACACACGTGGAAAGAGATCGCTTTAGATGGTATATCTGACTTTCTGCACCGCCCCGGTAAGCTTACCGTTTTGTTGAATGAAGAAATTTTATAGGAAGCAAATGTCCGTATGAATTACGAATGCAAGCAAGCCGGCTTCAACTCGCGAAAATAATGATCTCGATGTTATTTGTGCACTGGAATAAAGAACCAGTTTTCCGCTGTGTTGATATTAATTTTACCCAATTTATTATTTAGGTTTGGCGGCCTCAATTAATTGCCTTTAAATTCTTTACCATATGCCGTTAAACACAAAGCTTTATTTATAGTTTCTAACTCGCACCTTTTTCACAAATTAGAATTAAACTAAACGCTTCTTTGGGGCGCGATCGACCTTCAGTCAAATACGCCGGTTTATCTGATTTTTCACTCGAAGTTAAGCTGATAATTCTTTACAGCGACTTAAATAGATTTCACTAACTAATCACACTCTTGAAATTGAACCGCGAATCTTCGGAATCACGGGCAGTAAATTTCTCGTACTCAAATAGTACGGGCTAACTCATGTAACTGTAACCTAGGTAAGATCAAAAATTTTCACCCATAAATTGTACAAATTCTACTGCGCCTAAATGGTACGTGATCGCTGGTAAAATTAGCTTAGAATCACGGGGCTCCCCGCTATGGCATTCATTTTATGAACGCAGCCGGTTTAAAATGGAGCAAACACACTTTTTAGATCGAAAGATATTGTGGCAACAGCGCATACTTTTCCGAATACGATAGTCGCCTTATCGCGGAGTATAAAACCGAGAGAACTTTTTGAACTACGTACGTTTTATCGCCAGACCTACTTCTGTTCATGTTTCGTATGAAGCATGTTGAACTATGTTGAAAAAAGTGCAAATAATAGTTTTCATACGATTTTCGAACAAAAAAGTCCGGTACTTTGATCGTTATGCAAAAAAAAAACTTTTTGAAATGACTAAACGACCACCCGTTTCATAACAGCTTTTTTTTAGCTTGGTACCATTATCAGTTCTAGCTCTACTAACCTCAGCGCTAAAAATCACCCTCGCAGACGTCAAAATCGTTTTCGCCAATTTTTTAAAGGAAAGACCAGGTTCGAATGCTGTCCAAAATATGACCCATGTAGGTCGTTTTTTTAAAAACCCAGATTGGCCAAATTTTTAAAACCTGTGAAAACTCGTAAACTCGAGAAAAAAATTCTCACTTGGAAAGTTTATTTACGCTATTAAAAATTAAATGAGCATAGTATAGAAAGTGTACTCTCGCAATGGACTGATTGTTTTACTAAGGGGCAATTAATTACAGCTTGCACACATGCTGCGACTTTATTAATGTTCAAAACCAAAGCAAACAGTTTTTTTGTTCCATTACATAAACAATTAACACAATTTTTCTACGACATGCCCATTACGTGTAGTATTTATTACTCGTATTTATTATTAGATCTGTTTGGCAAAATTAGAAGCCGATGTAGTAATAACGGCGCTCCCCTTTCGAATTCAATCGCAATATGTTTTCCATTTATTGCGACTGTCGAGGGTCGGTAAAGTCAAAGGGATTCCTTGTTTAACTCCTGAGTTGAGTTTCTGTTTGCAAATCTCGTCTGTGCTTTTACCGATTAGTAGACGCTGTGAATCAATCAAGAGGATTTTCATGCTTTTGACAAGTTGTACAATTTACCACTGATTCCCACAAGCTTCAGATGCGCATCGGCCCCAGAGGTCACGTAAAATTATTGAAGAAGAGAGTTTCGATAGTCAAGCGAACGAAATGAATCGCAAAATGCATTATTTACTAGTAAAGGGAGACGAAAAATGTGAACCTTCAATGTTATGTAATGTTACTGTCATTTATTATGAAGCGAAAGCCTTTAGGTTGAGGAACTGTCTGTCGCTTTAATGAATTGGTCGATGTACATGTTTCATTATTTGCGGCCAATTTCAGCGGAAAGGAGCATGTTATCCCTGCATCTTAAATTTTAATCCGAATCCGAATTTCGATAATAAGAAAATCGTTCCTGTTCTAAATTTAGCTTAGAAAACGTCTAAATGCATTAGTTCAATATAAAAGAACTGAATTTATTTCATTTTTCGCAGTGAACCATTAACCAATTGAATCGTGACCACTTATTTCTTTTATTTAGACCGTCTTCTTACCAATTCCGCTAACAAAACGCGAATTAAGCAATCTGTTTTGGACCGTACTCTTTTCAAGCTAGCAGGTAATCTTCGAATCCCTTAATTTCGTGGTAAAATAATCTCCTCTCGTAATTTTTAACGCCCACTCAATGGTGGAATAGTTAGGACGGCGGTATTTTATTAATTTTCATTGATTCGACCGGTTTCCAGGACTGTGTTTGACTTTCGAATTTTGCCATGCCAGCTTATTTGATATCAAGCTTTATTTAATTTGATGAGTTGCAGGAGTAACAGAATATGACTAATTTCCAGAGTGTAATTCAAAAACACAGCCAGGCAATGAGGCGCCCAATAGGATTTAGAACAAATACCTCATGAGCTGCGGTTCGGCCATAGTATAGAACTCCAACACTTACTGTTCACCCATAGCGTAGGTTCCTTCAGCAAGTGTTACATCTAAATCTGGCATTAAAAACCACACCGCTTACATAGAGTGGCTCTATCGCTGGTTGAACAGCTCCTGTAACCCCTGCGCTCAACGGCGGAAACTCAGCATACGCCTAAGATCAATAAGAGCATCCGGTTTTAATTTTCAGATTATAAGTGGAGATAATGAACCAACCTGGTAAAAGGTAAAAGTCATTACTGAGCTAGCCGTGGTGTTAATTTCATTACAAAAAATTAATCGTGACAGTTAAGTTTTTACCAGTGCTGTAGAGAATAAAATACGTTATCTACAAGTAGGGTTTCCCACCCCTGTAAAACCGTTACGGTGCTTTATTAACGCCTTTCTTGTCTTTGCTTCCTTCTTTTACGTTTGTTTTCTTCACGCCTTTTTTAAACCTTCTTTCTCGCCTTCTTCGGGGTTTATTTACAACTTTCTCGCGCTCTTTGGGGTATTTTCACGCACTCTTTTTACTTTCTTGTATTTTACCTTCCTTCTTCACATAATCTATTTCTTTTGCGGTTTTCTCAATCATCATGCACTTCTGTTTCTTACATCTTCATAATACCTTCTTTACGATTAGCTTATGCCTTTTTCCGTCCTTTCTTTACGCCTTCCTCCCAGATAATTCACGGTTTTTATGACGATTTCTTTCTCTTAGTCTTCTTCCACCTGCAGGGCACGCTTTTCACACCTCATTCTCACCTTCTACAGACCTCATCTCTTTCACACATTTTTTGCACAGTTTCATATTCATATTCACAACAATACCTTTCCTCCCTTTAGATCCCCGGAGGAAATATTGAAGTACGAGGCCCCTTTGAGGTCCGAGTCAAGTAGTGTTTTGTTACTGACGAGTGTTGCGTTAAATTTTTTCGGAAATCGTCTTTTTAGTATACAATTTTGATTAATATCAATGTGTCAGTGATGACAGGAGTCATTAAACATTACAAATATGACATTCAGGCCACATTTGTAATGTCTAATGACTCCCGTCATGACTTACTAAGTTATGTATGAAAATTGAGAAGTAATCAGGTAAAGTGTTACTGAAAATTAAAGTTTGATGACTATTTCGGAAAAAAATATCAACGAGCCAGGTCCAAAATGTCACCTGTTTCGACCTGAAATCGGCATTGCTTATCTACTATCCGCAGTTCCTTCGCGCCTTAGTTTATCACACCTATTTTCTTAACATATTCTTTCTTTTCATTTCCTCAGTCCTCACCACGTGTTTTTTATACTTCTTTCACGCTTCATGCACCCCTCATTTACTTCACGTCTTGACGTCTCCCTTGTTAGTTTCATAATTAACACCACACTTCCTATCTTCATATGTACCTACCCTCTTCAATCGCCTTTTTCGTGCATTCGCTCTTTCTTTTTGCCTAGTTTACACTTACTTCATATCCACTTAGGATCATCTGCTCTCTTTTTTAAGTTCCAGGTTCCAAAATTGCGCTCCAAAATGACTAGTTCATCTTGATTATAACTATTTAGTAACTTTGTTTCATTTACTTTGATATATTAAAGCTTGATTGTGAGCCAAAAACAATTTTGGTAACATTACCTTGGCTTACAATTTCTTTTTCAGGATCAGGATGCGATTCACTGAAAAACTCCCAAAGCATCGACAATATCGGCTGACAGTTGAAGATTTGAATTGCTATTTTTAAAAATAAACTTTTAAAATCTTCCATCGTGATGCAAGCTGGAAGATCTTGCGAATTGCTTCCGACAGCTCGATTTCAGTAGATTTTACACATAATTGAAATTCTAAATCCGTCGACAGGTTGTCGGAATCGCGTTTTTCAAAACCAAAACAAAAATTCAATTTGGCATTCCTTCAAAACGCACGTCTCGCTTACGATCGATTAAGCGAAAGTGAAAGACGCACTTTTACGTAAAATTTATCCTCAGCTCGGTAGAATTGTATGCTAATTACGCGTTACGCTTGATGTTCTTCGCTTTAGTTGCAAATCGCGTAACATTTAACCGTTAAGCTCAGAACGTTTTCGATTGTCAGTCGCGTTAGAGCTTTACCGAAGGAACAATTCGCGGGATTTTTTTTTCATTATGAATAAGAGAACGTGAGTTCTGGACCGGAGCGCAGTTTTTTTTGTAATTGAACGATAGTTTTCGTTTGTGATGTTTCAGAAGCTTTTGGATTGCGAGTTTTACGTGATGCTGATTGATACAAAAGGTAAAAATCGCAGCTGTTTGCGTACTTCAACAAAAACAAGGCCGCAATTATGCAAGCAACGTTGGCAATAAACTTAACGTTACTTATTTCCGTTACGCATCTTTGGCCAAACGATTACCTATTTTAAAAAGTTATAGACATCGGAAAGGCGGTTAAGTTTTGGATTTGTGCCAGATGGGTTTTTGGGCCAATATTGGAGATTAATTTTGAACTTCGTCTTGATTTTTTCTAAAAGCTCACAGTCAAGACTTAAGTATGGAGAACAATTTCGTTAAGGAAATTGCATTAGTGTCGAGCAGCGTGCGAGTGGAATTTTAAATTGGGGATAAGTGCATTGTTAACACTTTTATTGTTCCATTTCCTTCCAAGCTCATGCCAAACAGATATTTAGCTAGTGCAAATCCCCTACTGCGTCAAGAGTGAACTTTTCTTAGAGCCATGAAAACATCTTTCCCTTAAATTTTTTGAATTTGGAAATTTTGAGACAAAGAATTTTAAAATCCTAGACTCTACTAAGCGGCCATCCTGAGTCGTTACACCCGAAAACGGCAGTTAGAACTTTACTTAGTTACAATTTTTGATTTGGTGCCCCGGTTCGAAGTTATTGACGTTCTTTTGTTTTTCGAAAAATTGCCACAGCTCTCTTATTTTAAGGACTACTTATTCAAAAAAATAAAGAAAAATGTATTATTTTTCAGTTCTCTAAAACATCCCTATTTGCGATCCTGTATATATCCACAAACGAGCGAGATTTAGTGATTTTGAAAGGGGTTTTCTAAATTCAAATTATACAGGCTGTTCAATTTTTTGAATTTGGAAATTTTGAAAATTAAAGAAATTTGAAATATTTTCCCGGTCTTAGTAATGCCAGAAAGCTTCTTAATTTTGTATTATAATATTTATAATTACACAGTGCTATTTATTAAGAAGTAGACATAGGAATTTATTTTTCCCTATGCCTACTTTCAAAAGACAAAATATCTTCTGAAAGGCGCCTAATTTTAGGTATCCAAAATAACTTTTTAAAACAAATAAACATCTGGCTGTCATATTAATTAGTTTGAATATTGTTGCTTTGACAATAGAAAATAAATCCCTTACACTCCGTAAATTGTTACCGGCACTATACCAATTGACATTATCAACTTTTCCTACAGTTGAATACACGAACGAAAATAAAAATACAGAATTAATGTGAGAGCCAGATTTTTGTTTCTTCTAAGAAGTTATTTTGGTTGCATAATATTAGGCGCCCTTCAGAAGAGATTTTGTCTTTTGAAAGTAGACATAGGGAAAAACAATATACATAAATCCCTATGTTTACTTCTTAATAAATAGAAGTGTATAGAAAAACTCTGTTATAGAAGGAATGGAAATATTACACACAAAAAACTTAACATTTAAAACTCAAAATTCCTCAAAGTTATAGAAACAATTGTTTAAAAGAAGTGTTTTAACTTCTAATTTAAACTTTCCCAATTTTTTATAGACTCTGGGAGATGGTTGTTTTAACGTTTTTAACGCCATTTATAGATGTGTGTAAAAATTGCAGATTAAAGCGAATAAATTGTAATTTTTGAAGGCCTTACGATTGTTAAAATCAAGTTTTTTTTTCAATGATTACCATTTGGAATCTCATAATCTAGGTACGGTATGACTTTTCTTAGCTTGTGCGCATGTTATCGATGTATTATGAAGTCATCACTAAGTATGTTTCCATAGCATCATGCAATCAATGGAAGAGATACGATCTAGGCAGCCATACAGACAGTGAGTGATTGTGGGTAAGATACCCATTATATCAACGACTTTTATTAACCACAAAAAATGTTTCGGTAGTTATCTGTAATAAGTTGTCTATGATCTTTTACTAACAAGGTGCATTTAATTATTTGGACGTAAAGAACAAGTCGAGAAACGACTGAAATCTTGACTTGTCCTATACTATTGAGCAGAGCCACCGTCGCGACGGACGTTTCGCGGCACTTTCGAATGTAGGTGTTCAACTGGAGGGTCTTTTTATATGTATACAAATGGGAAAGGAAATTGCATAAAAACTTTAATGTTGTGCGTAAGAAAAGACGAGAACATATAAATATAAAGTGTCAGGGAAACCTTCTTCGGTACAAAAACCCGGGCATAGCATCGTCTAATATTCTAATCCCAATCGTTGTAGCTGCAACGCAGGCGGCTCGGGTTCGATCCTCGGTCGTGGCAAAATGTTTTTAATGCTGTATATTATTTAGCATTTCTATAGATTAATTTTTGCAATCAGTTCGTATTGAAATGCGGTTTTCAGCTTGGTATTTCGAGAAATGCAAAGAAAACTGTTGTACAACACTGGTTTTTTTGAAAATCGCATAAGGGGCGTCAAAATGCATTTATACATATCTGCCCTCGAAATTCCCCGGGGATGCTCAGGGGCGGCGCTACGTAGAACCCGTTAACAGTGCCGGGAAACTGCTTGGAAATAGTCTGGGCTTTTCGCGGTCGCTGAATCCAAATCTGCCCTCGAAAGAAGTACACAGGAGTGCCGCTACGGGGGTATCGTGAGGTACACATTGGAGTGAAAAATTCACCAGATCGAGAAAATCGTCACTCGGGGGTTTTCGCGGTCACAGAGTACAGATCTGCCCTCGAAATTCCACGGGGATGCCCAGGGAGAAGCGGGAGTAACGATTTTTGAGCAATTCCTCGGCACGGTTAATGTTTCACTCCACTGCACTACCGTAGCGCCACCCGGATCCCCGGGCAATTTAAAAGGCAGATATGGACTCGGTGACCACAAAAATTGAGTAACGACTTCTCCAGGTTTTCGTATGCGTTTATAATTTTGTAGATAATCATGCAATAATAAATACATTTTGCACCCCTTACGCAATTTTCAAAAAATGGCTCAAACAGTATTGTACAACATTTTTTTCGTAAAAAGGTTTTTTTCCTTTCGGCCTTGAGTGGTGCTGAAGTGAAGATTTGTAGGGTGAGTAGGCTCCAAAGTCAGACTAGTCAGATTACTTTTTCTTGATAAACCCGTTGGCATTTTTGGGTTATACAACGTTTGGTGCAGTTAAAAACAAAATTGATAACGTGCGCGCAAACTAAGGAAAATCCTTATACTTTACAGGCGGTACATTCTTACATGGAAGGGTGTCTATTGTTTGACTTTGAAAGCTGAGAAAGCGATTTTCTGTAAAAACTTAACCACTACATTAAAAACACATGTTTTCCCTATTTGTCACTTATAATTGCACAAGAGGTTTGTATTTTACCGAGTAAATTTGGGTTGTTTAGGTAATTTGCCTAGCAATTAGACGAGAAAAACTGTCAACTAATAAAAATGCGACACCGCAGGTGGAGCATTTTTAGGTTGACAGTTTTTCGAGTTCAATTGCTAAAAGGCAACAGATTTGAATTGCAATAACACAAATTTACTCGGTTTAAATACAAACCTCGAGTGTAATTCGGCAGGACAATTTAACGAACAAGAAATTCACATAACTAATCAATTACTGACAGACGTCAAACTAGTCATATGGGAAAGGATAATGCGATAATTGGTTCGAAAATGAATAAGTGAAAAAACCACTAGTGCATTTGTCGCTGGAAAAGTTGCAGGTAACTTTTGCCGCTGTCAAAGTGACAATTTCACTGTGGCTTATGCGATTTTTTATACATGAGTTGAATTGTCAACAATAATTTACTTATTTACAAAATTTAGCCAGTAATTCTCTAAACTCCTGTAAGAATTACTAAAACCGCTAGATGATATAAAAACAAATTACATGCTGTTTGCTTTATAAAAGGAAAACATTGAATATGCATTAAAATTGCTTTAAAAAGTCATTGCTGTGAAGAGTGTTGAGAAACACGTCTAAGCGAGCTACGAATCCTCATTACCCTTCACCCAGTGCTTGTCTTTTTTTTGCGCAATAAATCAAGCATAAGTGAATGTAATAATGATACTAATTTACTCCTTAGTTTCATTAGTTTAATTACAACCTTTAAGGTTTAATGACACACGCTTATAAAACGAAAATAAAAAATTGCTTGTTATTACACAAATTGGCAATTACTTTCTCATGAAAGGAGCAAGTTCATTGCTATTTGCGAATCCAATCACTTTCTAACCATCATACCATTTAAATAATTATACTTATGGTACTTTATCGGCAAGTTTTACTTATTCCATATTTAGTGACGTTTTACAAAAATGCGATACTTTCTCAATGGAAATGCCACGAGAAGAATGATGGACAGAACGTGGAAACTTTCTCGGGCCGATGAATCGCGTATTGTTCGGCCGGGAAGATTTTTACAATGCGCGGAACATCCGTCTAAGTTTACGAGAGAAAAAAAAACTGTCAAAAGGAGGATATTGCGGCAGGGCCCTAAGATTTGTCTATTTTCATTAGGGGAAGTAGTTGAAGCTAATCTCCGTTCTGTAAATCAGATGGTATCTCACACAGAGGAGAAGCGTAATATTTAAATTGCGCCAATTAGGGATGGTAGCTTGTGTTTTATGAGTGTGTTGAAAGCCGAAAGAAGTACTTTTTTTCGTTACAATGTATGTTATATTTTATGTAATGAGCTCGTGTCGTCGACGTATTTACTTAACCAATGGCTTACGTTTAATTTATCTCGTATTTACATTCAAAAAAATCTAATGTATTTGCCAGGGAAAGCTGAAGAGAAAAGCCATTGAAAAACTATCTAAATTAAGTAGCCTTTGTCAGATTAAGTTCATTAGACTGCATTACAGCATCAGTGATCCACCTTCCACAAAAGTATCTTCTGGAATAAGGAAGTGCACTTGATAATAATTTATTGTTGTATGGTTTACATCATCCGATTGTCAACATTTATTTTACACTGGAAAAATTTGGGACCACCCATCACGAACCCTGGTGAACTGTTTATTAACGCTCACATGTTCCACGGGGCACGGTGTTCTCGAAATCTTAAACAAAACGTCGCTATTTTCAAGTCGCTGGCTTAATTTTAAAATTTCGGTCACATTTCGACCTAAATCGTGGTTAATTGTTTGCACAGTTTTGGTACACCCTTCATGCGTCATTTTCACGCCTTTCCCTTCTTGTTTGAGTTTCTTTCCTCTACATTCGCCACTCTCTTTTATACAAAGGAACATTTTTCTGTCGTTACCTTTACCTCGTAGCTCTTTCTCCAGATTAGTTTTTCACGCCTCTATCCTTAACTTTTCTGTTTCCTCTTTTTTAATTATATCCTCACCCAACCCACAATACAAACCCTCTTTGTCCCCCCTTCACGTTTGTCTTGCAACAGGCTTTTGCAATAAAAGGGGTAGAACTTCTTTCCCCTTTTAAAATCAAAATTTTGAATTCCTAAGCGAAAGTTATTACTTAATCCACGGCTAGTTCTGTATGAAATTTTACTTCTTTTTCCATTTTCCTGAAATTTAACCTCAATATAGGTACCTACTTGATTAGCACAAGTGGGAGAATTCTCCACTACGAGGAGGGATCAAATATAAACGTGATTTTTATTTAAATTCATTAATTAAAAAACACAAGGCAATTACAATTTATTTTATTTTATAGCATATGTTAAAATGGCATTTTAATAGGTTTCAATGAGTAGGCTCGCTTTAGCAGTAAGAGTGGTTAAAGTGATCACTTTAACCGTAAGGATAGATAACAGCCGTCTATAATACGGTTGTGGATAGATAAAGTGAAACAGATGAGTGTGCATTCTAATGACATCTGTCATTCCTATTGCAAATGCACGATATAAAATGACGCCCAGAATATATGACAATTCTGTTTCTATAGCAACAATTGCGATGGCAGAACCTAAGCTTGCTATTTTTGACATCTCTAAATTAAAAATCAGAATTGGCAGAAGCTTTACATTGATTTATATGGCTTCTGCTATAAAATAAAGTTTTGTATTATACACGACGATAAAGGCAAACTAGCCATTTTGTGAAAATACCCCTTTATCGTCTTGTATAATAAATAACAATTTCTACACCGTTTCTTGCTTTGGAAATGCATTTATTCCAGCGCGTGGGCAGCTTTTTGATGCCCTCTTCGTAAAAATAACAAGGGTCGCCCTCACTAAAACTCCTTTAAGCGCCCCGAACAAATTGAAATCGCAGCGCAATAAGTCCGAGCTGTAAGGAGGATGATCAAGTGTAGTTTAGTGCATTTCCTGTAGTTTGGTGACAGTGGAATCGCAGCATGGGGCCGATCTCTCGAATCGGATCCTTGGATCCCGCAGGTATACACCCAATTTTACGAGATAAACTTATTTAATTCTAACAATTTCTACCACTTTATATTTGAAACAATTACCTTTATTTCTTATAAATAAAAGAAAAACCTAATAAATCAACTCAAATTGTCACATTTGGGCTAACAAGCAACCTAATAACAAATAAAAATTAGAGATAGAACAATTTTATAAACGTCCAAATTCCCAGAAATTCCCTAACGTTTAACAGAAAATAGACAAATTATAACGACATTTAAGAAAGAAAACAAAATTCTAAATGTTCCAATTTCAAATACAACATTCTAACGGGCGTTGTATACACAACAATGTAAATATTGCTGCGTGCAATACCACTCATAAAATAACTGTCCAGCTAGCTCAAATTAACTTAAAATTGAAACTTAGAATTTTATAATCACTCTGATACGCATCCGGCATCTGCTAGAGGAAAGTCCTAATATTGACTCAAGTTGTTTTCAATTTGAGAGACTCGTCGGCCGCGATCAATTTCCGAAAATTACAAAAATATTACACAAATTTTAATTAACGTCTGAAATTCACACAATTAATTGTTCGAAAATGAGAAAAATTTATTCCATAGTACATGAAACAAAATCCCTGAAAGAAAAGCTTACAAAGCTTGTTTGGACATAATACCCCGCACGCAGATGGTCGATAATTAAAATTTAAAAAATAATTACTTAGTTTTTTTTTAAGAATCTAAATAAAGTCATGAAAGGTGTGCGATATTCCGGCGCACTCGCTGACAGCTTTAGAAACCTTTACTTCACTTCAGGAGCAATCAAAAAATTTTCGGCGGGTTGCCCGGGTAATAGAAACTTTTAACTTCGAACGTTTTCTGAATACGAACAAACCATTTAAAAAAGTTTCCACAAACTTTTACTGCTTCACTTGACCGTAAATTAAATCTGTTATGAAGATGGGTTAGCTTCTTCTGCAGACTTATTTTGAAACTGACGAACAACGTCCTCAATTAAACAAATAGGGCCTACTGGCAGAGAAATTAGCGTAAATAAAAATACACGCTGTTTTTACCGTCGCGAAAGCTAGCAGTTAGCAGCAGCCTCGTTTTTGCGTTATTTCATACATTTAAAGGGACAGCACTTCTACCATAAGATAATCTCCTACCTCGAGATCGACCTTCTATCACTATCTATCAGACTTTATAACACCAGCTTCGAAGGAACGCCACGTTGTCCAGATGTGTCTTACATTTAACACGCAATTTTACGTGCCACTATTTAATACGCAAATCTAAACAAACAATTTGCAAAAGCCATAAACTTTAAACAAGAAAATAATACGGAATTACAAACAATTCTAAAAGGAGAAATAGACGCTGAGATTACAAATTCAAGTAGGTACAATAAACCAACTCTGTGCTTATTCGTAGATGATCCCCCCGAATTGAAATATTGTTCTTTCACACGAGGACTTTGATACATTTTTCTTTCAGAATGCATTTATTTCAGTTTCAATCCTCCATGCTTTCTGCACACTTTCTGCGATCTTCTTGGCTTTTTTTTCACATCCGCTTTGACCTCTTGGAGTCGTGAACCCTTGATTTATTTCGGAATTGCTGACCGATACTGACTCCAGAAATCATTCACCAATGACCCATGGGAATTTATAATTCGCATCCGGACAATTCGCTTCCAGAACAATGCGGTCCCAGGACATACCGCTCCCAGAAAAAAATAAATGTTGAGATCAAATGGTTTATGAAATATTGATAACTTAAATTAATGGAATTTTCTGAGAACGAATTGTCCTGGGTAGCGTTGGGCAAAAAAATCGATTAATCGATTATAATCAAACGATAATCGATAATCGGGTTTGATTATTCTATTAAATTAATCGATTAATCGATTATTTGATTAATCGGTTATTTGATTAATCGATTGTTTGATTAATCAATTATTAAGTAAATTTTAATTGATTATTATTAGTTGGATCATCAGTTTACGCAAAAAGGAGCACTCACAGCTCACAAGTATTATTTTATTTTATAGCGGATGTTAAAACGTCACTTTAAGCAGCTAAAATGAATTAAGATTGTATCATCAAAACTAAAGCACACCTCATCGGAGAGTAAGCTGCCTAATCATTTATTTTTATTTATTTATTTTTATTTTTGACCTTCATTTTCAAATGGGCAGGGTTTCAGCCAAGGCTGTTCTACCAATCAACCCACTATGTATTTGCAAATATCCATGCCCGAACCAGGGACACTTTGTTGATTATTGATTAATCGATCTGCCTAGTAATGAACGATTTGATGAAAAGAGTAACGGAATTATTTTTTATTTTTATTATTAAATAATTAATGTATTAATGCATACAAACAGATATTTATTACTCCTTGTATGTGACAATCGACTTTTGATTAAACGATTAGGTGATTAATCGATGATTTGATTAATCGATTATTTGATTAATCGATTAATCAGTGTAATCGATTATTTTTCATAATCGATTATCGATTATTCAAACCCGTAATCGCCCAGCCCTAGTCCTGGGATCTGCTTATCCGGGAGCGAATTTCATTTTTTGAATTCACTTTCGACGTGAATGCGTGAATGAATGAAAATTAACTGTCAGATAAATTTAAGGGTAGGTAAGGTGGGAGACTAACTTTCAGATTCCGAACTGTGAGTTCAGTAGTGCGTTAATAAAATCATATGTCATTTTATTTACAAATTATAGTACGCTGAAGGGCGTTCACATATCGTACTTGAGAAAATATTGTTGATTTGGAACTTCTTCAGCAGGTATACATATAGCTCAAAATAATTTTAAGGTGTAATGATGTGGTGTGATGTGATCTGTTAATAAAAGAGGTCAAAGGGAAATGTTTTCCGCTAGATGAAAGTCAGCAATAGAAAAGGAAATTAATAATCATCTACATTGTGCCAGTTTCTTTAGTTTTATCAAATGTTTAGCGTTTAAACAATTAATATTATACGGGTGCTAATCACACTCACTAGTCAGTGGATATTCATTTGTTTTCCGTATACTTTCTTCTTTGAAGTTACGTCCTATTTATTTCCTCTTCAATTTACATATAAAAAGTACAGGGAGCTGAGTTAATTGCAAATTAGCAGTTTTCATGAATTATCGACAATGTTTTCAGAATTTGTTTATTGTGTTCGTTTATAAGTATATCTGCTTCATATACCGAAAGGTATATTTTTTCTTTTATCGTTAATATTATGTATTTGTTTCTATTTCTTTGCAGACACTGGTCTTACTACTTACCTACTTTTTTGCTTCGTTCTTCCCCTTATATCGGGCGATCAAAAATGAGTGACTGTCGAGTCGCCTTTGGAAGTACAAGTTAAGTACGATTTCCCTTGTAAACAAAATTTCCAAAGGTGACTCGACGGTCACTCATTTTTGATCGCTTTGTAGAACTTATGTTATTTATATGCGACACAAATATCATTGTTGTATGTAAATAAATTACAGAATTAATATGCAAACAGCATACACCTTCCAAAGTTATGTGTATGTGCTGACATGAATTTGGTTGTACGTCATATTAGCATAGCCTAATCCAAATCAACAGAAAAAGAGTATGATCCAATTCAAATTCGATCGATCCACAAACTTTATGGTAATTTGTTGTCATACTGAATTATATACTTAAAATTGCTAGGGGCACATCCGATCATTTATGTAACCAGACCAGACTGATCCATCCTAAATTGAACTGTTACTCACAATTTAGACATCAATTCCTAATTCATAAAACAAGAGGCCATATTATTCCGGTCAACTTCAAAATCTGCCATAAAGGGTGGTAACTATCCTTAAACATCTAGAGACTTGCGTTACAGATATTAAAAAACTTTTGGCAGGAGAACGGAGCAAGTTTGCAGAAAACAACCGTAGTTCTCTTATTAATTATAAACCGCTGCAATTTAATTGGCCTACATAAACTTTAAAGTTGCTTCCAATTAAAATTCATATCCTACAAAAATAAAGCAAATTTCACCTGACGTGCCCGCTTGACTGCGAAAGTTCATTTCTAGGAAAGAAAAACATTTTGTTTGGTCCAAAAATAGTTTAATAGCTCAAAAATTTTGCCAATACTACACTTGAATTTTGACGTCAATTGCGCGTTTCGCAGAACTAAATTTACACTGGGACTGGCAGCCGATCTGTTTTCGAATTTTTCACCCCATAGATAAATATTCCTCTTCCGTTACTTGTCTCTTAAGGATATCCGGCCGTAAGGCGTATGTTACTCGAACTCCCGTTTTTCTTCAAATAACATTAGCGTAAGCTTTCAATTGCTGTTACCGTTTCTTTGTTTTCTTATTATGCGGGTGAATTTAATAAAAGTTAATGGCCAGAATAGAAAACGTTCAATGCAAAGTAGACGTGCGTACACCGTTTCTTAAATTAGCATTTCTCACGTGAGCTATCAAGTACGTGTTATGACGACTTGGTGCACTTGAATATAAATAATTCGCTAGTGTTTTGGTCTAACGGGAATCTCAGACAATAGCCTTTTGTAGTATTTCAAAATGGGTTTGTTTGGGAGCTAGGGCTTTTAATCTCACGGTCTACGTAAGTAGTAATTGGGACGACAGCTATTATTATAAACATACATTAAACAACTGTCATTTATTATTGTCAATAGCATGGTAATTGGTCAGCCAAACAGTCCATCGCTGGATGATCATGGCCAAACGTTTTTCCATGATTATGAGCAATCTTTTAGGACCTGTTCGAAAAATAGTGCTCTTTTACTTTTTGCGTTAATAAATAATTCATCTAAAATGATTCTAATGCACAAAACGGGTAAAACGGATATTAGAATAGTATTTATAAATGCTGAAGGTTTCAAAGCTCTTATTGATATAATCAACTTGTGCTTCAGGAAGAAAGATGCACCCATTTCAGTTGTAAAATCTTCATAAGATAGTTGCAACATGTGTTTTGATGTTTAGCTCTCGTGTTATCTGTTGAAACTGAAAATCCATTTCCATCCAAATCCATTTAATATGAGGTCATTGGGGCTTATTTCAACATTCAAAGTCAAACTACTTACCATGTAAATGTAATGAAAGCAATTTGTATGTATCTCACGTTTTAATTGGTAACTAGCAGTCCCGGCAAATTTCTTACCGCCTTTTGGAAATCCCGTTTGCCCGTACCCCCTTTCCGTGGGAACTTCGGGAAGTCTCTTTCGGAATACGCTTTAACACTTTCAAAGAAACATACGTTCTTTTCTACTGTAAAACATAAAATCCTTTTTTTCCTGTTCCCGTTCCCGTTGGAATTTCAAGAAATGAACACAGTTGTTTGGAAATTATCTTTTAGACGCTGAAGTAATTTACAAATTATGTAATATTTGTAAACATTGGGATATTTTAACAGTTTTAAGTGAAATTGAAAGTGACTCGAAAGAAGACATGAAAATGTAACCCGTTGATCCTATTCTACCCGCAAGACCTTTTTCTTAAGAACTCGAGGCTGTCTTGAATTAGCTTGAACACGCAATTAACTTAATGTTCTAATTACACATAAAGATCACAATTCAATTGCTAGCGCACTCGTACAACGGTACATCAACTCGCCGGCATTCCCTTACGTTGATTATGCTTTCAAAACAAAACACAACAAAATAGCCAATAGGTATTTATCGATGTGTCGTGCTTTAATTAATGATGGTTTAAATTGTTCTTATACTATTTGTGGCTTACCTAATTACATACACTGCACGTTATATCCTTAAATCTGGATAGTTATGCGTACCGTTAGTAGCAAAATTACATTTTTTAAATTATTTTTAATTATAATTATATCGAAATTACACTGATAACAGTGATAGAAAGTCATTCAAAGTTGAGTGTGTCCAAGAATGACTTTGGAAATGTTACGCTTTAAGACCAACGCTCACTGCGCGTAAGGTGTGTAATTGCACAATTAAACCTTTGGAAATATTATGCGTTAGACGGCGATTTCTTAAATTATCCTTATTGTTTACTGATCACATTTAAAATTCTTGAAAGTAACATGATAAAATGTAAGGTTTTAAACTATTCATGCTCTTCCAGTGATTGCACATGAAAGTGTACCTATTTACTTTTACAGTCGCAAAAACTACAATATTGATTACTTTTGGCCATTGTAAATAAACAAAATGGCTGTCTTATACCACCAATATTAATTACAATGTACTTTCACCAGAGGTCTCACTGTTAATCTGAATCGCGAATAGATGATGAGGGTGGGTGTGTTCTGCTGCACCAGCATAGTACACAATTGTATCACACGAACTGAATGTATGTCCAAATTAAGTTCTTTTGAATTCAAAAATCAAAAACCAAAAAGCTTTCAAAAAAGCCATGTATAAAATTGTTCGTCGTTCTATAGTTCTATTGTTTTGTTTCTAATCCATTATGTTTTATGGGGTGAAGCCCTTTGTGCTGCTGCTGATTGCATTTGGCTAGAGTTTTCCGCCCCCTAGCAGCCTCGCTCTGTGAAATGAAGCAAACGGGTTCTTTCGTGGCAGTCCTTATAATGGTAAAATACGTTAAACAAGGGTGAATAGAAACTGAATGCAGATCTAATTATTTGCATGTTCAAATTACCTTTACTTACTCAGAATTAGAAAGCTGAATATCGAATTGTAACTGTCAGCAGTTGAAAGAATACGTGAACCAGATCTGGCGTTCCTTTTTAGCGCATTTCCACAATAAAAAAAAAACGCTATTGTGGCCACTTTGTCCGTCCGTCCGTCCGCTCGTTTTGCGACGCTACTAGTTTTTATCTTAAGAGCTATTGTTCTAGTTTTTTTGCTATTTGGTTCGTTATGGTGTCGTGTCTTGCACCAAGGAAGGATTTTTTTCTGTACCGCTTACAAAAAAAAGTTATTGTAAAAAAACAAAAAACCGTTTTTTACATGTTCCATAATTATACACTTTTGCCGTTTATTAACGATCCTAGAGATCGTTTATAATTTTGTATTGCTGTCTGTCGTCTGGCTGGTGGTCCGTCCGTCTGTTCCTTTGTCTGTCTGTCCCTCTATCTGTCCGTGTGAACGATAACTTTGTTTAGAAATGTCCGATCGCTTTGACATCTCCGTTAGTTATGAACTGAATTGCATGAAATTCAATATGAGCATAGCTTTAGCCATATAATACGCAATGCCAGTCGAATCGATTCAAAATTCACAGTGCCCTTTTCGCATCTCGACCATTTATAAACCGAATTGCAAACTTTTTTAATTATAAAAGTATTTAAATGAAATTTGATATATATACACTTGGAATAAAAGTAAATTTAACGTCAATTTCAAAATTTGGTTTTGCGCATGCGCAGTGACAACTTTCTTATTTATGGAAGCATTTAAATGAAATTTGATACATAGCCACTTGGAACAAAGGAAAATCTAACGTTAGCTTCAAAATTTAGGTTTGCGCATGCGCAGTTCCAACTTTCTTATTTAGAAAAGCATTGAAATGAAACTCTTCTTATAACCTGAAATTGAAGTAGCACGTCAAAAATGGATTGCACATGTGCAACGTTATCTTTCATATTTATGGTCGCATTTTTACAATTTTAACAAAAGTTGCATCTTACAAATAGGAAATGAATGCAAGTGGAAATACGCTTTATGTAAATCGTTTACGATTACTTTTTAACTTGTTATAATATTCTAGATAATTATTTAAAACACTTTTACATGAAAAGAAATTAACAAACAGTTCAATAAGCTAAATCCGACAAATCTATAGATAGATATAGTATACAGGGTGATTCCTATAGTACCTGCCACCGTTTGGGAGCGTGTAGGTGGTGCGTAGGGGAGTATTTTGATATAGGACACTTGGGGTCGAAAATCTAAAATAAGGGTGCCCGAGCCAAATTTACCTTCTGGAATTTCGCGCCTGTAGGTAGGCAACCCAACCGGCCGGCGGTGCACACGGAGCGATCTCAGGCGGCGATGTGGGGCTGACACTTGATCAGAATTTTGTTTAAACCCACGAAATCCCGTCTGCAACGACGCGTATCAAGTGAATAAACACTATGGCAATAGTATAATAATAATAATAGTTGGCTAGATGTAGGAAGTGCATTGAGAACAACGGTGGCCACGTTGAACACTTGTAAACGTTATTGCTTTTGACTGTCGTTTTCCCTCCTTCCCTTCCATGTCGCTTCCTCGCGCTAACTCGCTCTGCATCGCTCCGCGCGAAACGTCGGTCGGTTGGGTTGCCTACATACAGGCGTGACATTCCAGAAGATAAATTTGGTTCTGGCGCCCTTATTTTAGATTTCCGACCCCAAGTGTCCTATATCAAAATACTCCCCTAGGCACCCCCTATACGCTCCTAAACGGTGGCAGGTACTATAGGAATCACCCTGTATATAGGAAGAATATAAATGTTGTACTTCAAAGGGCTGTAACTTTTGATCCAGTAGCCCAATCTTGGAACTGTTTGAAATTATGGATTCTACAGGCCACATTCTATAAGAAAATGTTTTTTCCCGGTCGATCTGAGACAATGTTTTTTTGGTGCCTCAAAAAAAGGCAGTGTACAACCTTCCTTTTTTACCAAAAATCGACTACACCAAAATTTCTCGGGAATACTTTTATTATATGTATGTACGATGTACGTAAGTCACATTTATCTTAAACATTTTTATTGGACCGTAAAAGAACTAAATGTTTACTTAGCGCATGTCTTCGTGAAAAATCAACGAAAACAATCGTTCTACAGGCGCAGAAGAAGGTCTAAGATACTTTTAAAGTATCTAAGACTGAAAGTATCTTAATTACTTTTGGTGGTATCTAGATACTTTAGAAGAGTAACTTGTACCTATAAGATACTTTACAAAAGTATCTAAAACATAGGTACTTTTTGGCTCAAGAGAAAAGTATCTTAGATACTTTCAGTAACTAGATACCGAAAATACTCTTTTTCTAAAATATTTACAGCTCTGGCGCATATGTAACAGTATTTGCGGATTAGATAATTCGCTCAATAAAAAGCGAATCGATGCGTAAGAAGTAAATATTATAAAGGGAAGGTACTTGGCGGAAAAGTACCTTATTTTTATATTTAGCATTACTACATTTCGTCAAACTAATGCTGATCGTTGACGTAGGATGTCACACAGGCCCGTAGGGCCTGTTGTTTCTAGTAGATTATTAATGATTTTGTTTTCGTCTAAGTATGTGGCTAATTAGAGTCGCCCATTAATTGATGAATTGCTTTTGTATTGCTTAGCATTACTTACCTACAAGTTTCTAACTTAACTTTTGTTACAGATGGCACACGAGCTACGGTAAAAGGGGGTCGCGCGTCGCCCGGCGCTCGGCCCCCACAGCTAAACAGGGTCCCAACTGCTCCTATTTCTAGGACTACAGAAGCTTTAGCCGTACTTGTTCAGCATTTAGTATTTAATGTAAGTTTTTTCTGAGGACTGTGCACCTACTATACACCTTCCCTTGTTGAAAATCACAACGTATTAGAACTGATTGAAATTGAACACCCCATATCACGCTGTTTTGTTCTACCAAATTATACCTTCCTTATAATTTCATTGTTTACATTTGATAATATTAGCTTGTTTGTTTATAATTGCTCTTTATTACTTATGTAGGTTAGTCATTGTTTGCTCTTTGTACTGTTTAAACTCTTCAAGTTAGTGCAGAGGCACCCACTCTGTGCAACTGCAGCATAAACATTGTGAACAAAATGTCTATTAAAGCGGTCGTAAACGTTTACTGGATTAAATCCAAAAGAATAAAGATGAAATCTGTAAGTGAAATGTACATTATGCCAATGTGATTTGAGGGTATTTTCTTCTTTTACAGTTAGAAGCATTCCAAACACCTTCCCTAAAAAAACAAATTGAAAAGAATAGAATGATAGCCGAAGAAGCAGCTCGTTTCTCCTGCAGACAAATGGAAGAACACATCAAAGAAATAGAAGGCGAAAGGGCGCAGTATCGTAAAGACATCGAGGAAATTATGGAGCAACATAGGAACGATATAATGCAATGTAAGTTTAATTTTCGCAATCCCCACAAGTATCTACAGGTATTTCAGTAAAACGCCAGCATTTGGAGACGGAACAGGAACTAATTTCGGAGCACGAAAATATTAAAAGGCAACTGTCATCGTGTCACAACGAGCAACTACTCAAACTCAGAGTGGAGTGTAACAAACTACAAAAAAGCCATGGACAGTCCTTAGACATACTGAGGGAGGAAAATGACTCAATCCGGGAAGAAATTGATGATAAAAACGCGCTCATTGCAAAACTAGAAAAAGAAAAAGAGAAGCAGTACAAGGAGTTTCAAATTAAAGAAAAGCAGTACAAAGAAAAGCTCAATTTGGCTAGTGATGAAATTAGTAGTTTAAAATCCGAAAATCTCAAACTCATGAGTTACGTGTCCGCGGGAAAAGAAAACAAATTACAGGTAAAATTAGCTTATACTCTCATCAGTGTTTTATCGTTTTTGTGCAGCTGGTGTTGGCGGAAGTAGAGTCCCTTCGGGCAGTGCTAGAACTGAAACAGACCGATATCGCGGATTTGCGAAAGTTACTGGCACAATCCAATCAAAAGGCCGAACTAGTTCCACGAATTGCCGATAAAGTTTCCGTCCTGTCGGCCCGATGTGAAGATTTGGAATCGCAGTTGGAAAGCAAGTCGGGCTACGAACAGTAAGTAACCCGTAGCGTATCTCGTCCGCTGCATTCTTGTTTTCGCAGACAATTACTCATGGAGAATAGGAAGTTGCAAGAGAGTCTCAAGGAAGAAATGAACCACAGCGTTCGGCTGCGACAGCACAACGAAGAGCTGCAGTGGAAGGTGCAGCAAAACAAGGAGGTGGTCTCGCGCGTGATCGAGGAAACCAGCTTTAGCCGCTGCCTGCACAATTCGTACGATAGAGACCTTTCGGATTCTTCGCCGCCTAGTTCGCCGAAGGTGAAGGGAGTGGTGGAAAAATCGGATTCGGTCAGCTACGTGCTGGAAATTGAAGAAAGCCCGCAGATCATCGCGAGTAGGATTGTAAGGCGAAGCTTTCGCAATTCGACGCCTCCCAAAACCAGTACGCCGTCAGTGAAGTGTATGGAAAGGTCGAGTAAAAGTAGCATTTCTGATGTGTCTAGTATAAAATACGATCATAGTATGGATTTAGAAGACTTTAATGATGACGATATTCAATTACCCCCACTGCCTAGTGAGATCGGTCAAAAAAGTGTCGCCGAAGCGTTGCCAGTACCAAAAAATTTTGCCGGGGAGGCGATGACCTCACAAAGTAATTCGGATGATGAAAGTACTACGAGTACTTCCAGTGGACAGTTATGAGATGAACTCTTTTTTTAATTTTGTTGTTGTTAAATTTAATAAATTGGAATTTTATTTTGTAACTTGAAAGATGTGGGATCCTGTCGCACTTCCAGGTTTGGAACATTCTCTTTTGCTAAACCACTTGGTATCTATGTTGTTCTACATGTATGATTTTAACAGTCCATAAGTATAAAAATTAATATTGCATGCAGTTCTGTACAGTTTTCAGTTTAATGTTAGTAATTGTAAAATAAAGAATTCCTTATCGATGAAGAAAATATATAGTTATACATAATATCAGTATTACTTTTAACACATGAGGTTGTTTGTTGAATATGGTTTATTTTTGTGGTAAATATTTTAATACTATGCATTATGAAGAATGTGCTCTAATTTTAATATCAGTATTGATTTTAACAACTTGACAATTATTATGTTTGTGGTAAACGCTATAATACTGTGGTGGTATGTGAAGATTTCTCGTATGTGTGCTCTACATTTTTCAGATTGATTTTGTGAGCGTTTATTTATTGTGAGGTAGCACGACATGAGGTGTACTATACAAATAGATATTTTATAGAATGTTAGGACCAAATAGATTTTCACATTTAATATTTATTGTATAAAGTTGAATGTTTTCTTATGTATAAAGTGTAAAATAAAGTTAACTTGTAAACCTACCTTCTGTTAGTTATAGGTTCCTATTCTTTGCTTCTGGACTGGATTATACGTTAGGAAGATGTTGATTGTTTTTCTTATTATGACTTGCGTGTGTTCTATCATTTCTTTCCTAAGTATTAGTTTTCATTGGATACCTACTATCTATTTTTCGTTTTGAAATATTCAAAATTGTCCGGGGCAGTCCTAACACCAATGACCTTAACACTTTCGAAGAACCAACTGAGAGCATGCTCAGGGCAATAAACAAAATTCTTTAAAACGGTAATAAAAAAATGAATTTTCTCATAAAAATGACATAATTTTTTACTAATGATAACTAGCCTATACTATTTTATAAATAATAGTATTTATTTTATAACGTTCTAATAGATATGACTTAGTGGTTAAGTCACTCTTTAACCATAAGGGTAGATAAAGTGAAACAGATTATTGTGCATTTCAATGACATCTTATTTCAAATGAAACGCGGAGCACGAAATAAAAGGAAGTTCAGAACACAATCCAAAGCTGTTTCTTTGGAAACGGCAGACCTAAACTTGCTATTTTTGACGTCTACATTAAATCCAGAATTGTTACATTGATTTATATGGCTTCTGCAATAAATTATACACGACTATAAAGGGAAGCTGACCATCTCAAGAATTAACATCTTTCACTCAATGGTTAAAATTTCCCTTTATCTTCTTGTATAATAAATAACTATTTCTTTAGTAGATAACACCAAAGAGTATACTCTTTGATAACACTGACATACCTACCCGTCCTCGAAAAACCAAAATAGATCATTTCGGTTCTATCTCTGTTTCCACATTTCCAGAAAGCTCAAGCTTACAAAGTTTCACAACGGGCCGGCTGCTTGAACGTTCACTACCTTTATTTTCCAATCTTTTCAAGAGAACACTTTCACTACCCTCCCTAAAGACCATTTGTTACGTCGATCATGACACAAACTAGGATCCAAAATTATGCACTATTTCCAACTCTGAAGGATGATCCAATTCGCCAGCCACTTCATGATTGCTGATTTAGTGTCCAAATGAACAGCTCGAAGGGAAAGGCATGTAAACAAGACTACTCCAAAGCGTTTCTCCCTTCCCTTTCCGACAGTTACATATAATGGGCCAAAATAAACGACTCCCTAAGTAAATTAGTGGGCGATAAAATCATTCCTTTCCTCGACTTTATCCTCATCATCGCCTCGAAATACCTTTCCGTGATTAATCATTCTGAGAACGGCTTTTGAGAATTTGAAATTCAGGAGGAAATTACAAATCCGCCAGCTGCATGAATTTTACTGACGTCACCCACAAGCCTTGCCGCCCTCTCCTCATCATCCTCACAATGCAAATAACCGCCCGTGTAGTGAATTAATTAACTACTCTCCGGTGATCATTCTCAAATTCTTCTGGCATTTCTGTTTTTGACGGTAAGTGCGGAAGATGGTGAACTGGTTACTCCAAATATCATCTACCACTCCTCAACAGGCTGTGATTTGTCTTTCATCCAGAGGAACCTTTGCGCATCTCTGTCTTCGTCTCGAATGAGACCCTGGTGGAACGGATATCTCTTTGATATGAGCCGCGTAGGCAACTCTTTCTCTCCCTGAACCGCATCAAAATCCCTGGAGGGACTCTAGCAAATCAGGAGCTCTGAGAAGATTGTCGTTGAGGCTTACTACATGGTTCGCATCCAAAAAATTTTGTTTATTAGTTTTTCCGAAATTGGGATGGTTTTATGTATAGGAACTCAAAAACACATCCAAGACTGTCACCTATCCATGCATGTGATATAATTCTAGTCAAACGACAAAAAAGAAATGCCAGATTTTGGCCCCTTTTTGAGAGTAGTTCCCAAGTGATGCGTTTCCATTTCTTATTAAAGAAAAAGCACATGGTTTTGGATCTGTGTATGCCCCAATCTATTTTAAATACTCGTATAGGTACGCTATATACTTGCGTAACCGGAACTTGTTGGGTCTGTGTGCAAACAACTTTTGTCGGCCCTTAATTTTACTGTAAACACAATACTGTCGAGTCGAGACGATCAGATTAATTCCTGGGGGCAACAATTTGCAATATGTCGATAGAATAAAGCTAAATGTCGTAGAAAGACCACATTCAATTTTTTTGTTTGAATTGGGTCGTACCTGTAGCTTATGCGTTAGCCAAACTTCGCAGTCCCAAGACTGATGTACAAATTGAAATGAATCAGTTAATGAATTTTAACATTTCACGTTATACGTTTGGGCACTTTTGTTGACCCACTAGCCCGTGTGCCCGCACACTCTATACTTACACCGCTCTTTACGGCACTAACTCTTTGATCATATAAAAGTGTACCTATCGACACAAAACTAAATAGCATGTTTGGTAACCTTTAATACCACTCACCTGATGATTTATTTTGGGAGTCGCTCTGTTGGATAAATCTAACTATACCTGCCATTTCACCTTTAGACTATGGAAACATAGATCCTTACAAGTGACGAGGAAGATTAGATAAATAATAATCCGATTTCCATAGCCAAGACAGAAATGAATTTTGTTTTTTGTGCCCATTTATTCAAAAGTATGTGTTCAAAATACTTGAAAGTACTCCACGATAAAATTTATTGTCTCATGCACAATCAGCTTTAATTATGGTACAGTCTATAGCTTTATTTTTGTACAACCGGACACCAATGCTAATACATAGCAAAGACTCGGTTTCATCAACGTACTGCACATGACGACAACAATAACCAAATCTTCTTTTTTGAAAACTCTTTTGCCAAACAAATGGCCGTTGTAGAGGTGAGAAACAACATTTATGTTCCTGACTATCCTTAGATTAGATATTGTGTACAGTTTAGATATAAACACTTGAAGACCTTTTAAAAGGCAAAAAATTGCGCCTCCTTCTACATTTCACTCGACATAATGAGGGCGGTTATGATAATAAGCCTGTTTGCTTTTAGCGGATTTATCCAAGCGCAGAAGGATCCACATTGGTGGAGTGGTCGAAATACGATCGTGCATCTATTCGAGTGGAAATGGAGTGATATAGCCGATGAATGCGAACGGTTTCTTCAACACAAGGGTTACGCTGGGGTGCAGGTAATATATTGTCTGATCGACAAACCGTCCATAAAGGAAACTTACACCAGATTTCACCACCAAATGAAAATATTGTGGTACCAAATCGTCCTTGGTGGGAGAGATATCAGCCGATCAGCTACAAGTTGAACACTCGTTCCGGAGACGAACGTGCCTTCCTGGACATGACAAGAAGATGTAATGCTGTTGGAATTAGGTAAAGCAATTTGGTAAACTGCTCAAATGAGATGTGATTACAGGATTTATGCCGATGTTGTGATCAACCACATGTCACGCGAATCTCTACGGCCTCCAGCGGTTGGTACCGGGGGATCATTTGCAGATCCGGCTGCAAAAAGCTTTCCAGCAGTACCCTACGGCGAGGGCGACTTTAATCCCACATGCGCCATTAACAACTACGCGGATGTGACCAACGTACGCAATTGTGAACTTGACCGTTTAAAGGATCTAAATCATGTGAGATGGATTATTCATTCGTGAATATCGCGTAATATGCGTTTTTTTTAGGGCAGTAATTATGTCCGCGAAAAGATTGTCGAATTTTTAAATCATCTTGTTAGTTTGGGAGTTGCCGGATTTCGAGTTGACGCCGCTAAACACATGTGGCCGAAAGATTTAGAATACATTTACGGCAATATTGCAAATCTCAACACTTCGTTCGGTTTTCCCGCAAACAGAAAACCATTCATTTATCAAGAAGTTATTGATTTAGGCGGAGAGGCGATATCTCGCGATTATTACACTTACTTAGGGGCGGTAACGGAATTTCGGCACAGTGCAGAAATTGGGCGCGTATTTAGGGGTTCGGATAAGTTAACTTACTTACACAATTGGGGTACTGGTTGGGGTTTTCTTTCGTCTGAGAATGCTTTGATTTTTGTTGACAATCACGATAACCAAAGAGGTCATGGCGCTGGTGGTCCTAATGTACTGACATATAAAACGTCTAAACAATATAAAATGGCAACAGCATTCATGCTGGCTTACCCATATGGAATTACAAGGATAATGTCAAGCTTTGATTTCGCATCATCTGAACAAGGTATGACGTAGCGATAAGATAGTGTTCATGATACGATTTTGATTACAGGACCTCCACAAGACAACAATGAAAACTTGATATCACCATCGATTACTCCTCATGGAACATGCGGAAATGGCTGGGTTTGCGAACATAGATGGAGGCAAATATTCAACATGATCGAATTTAAAAACGTAGTTCACGGTACCGGCGTAAACGACTGGTGGTCAAATGGAGATCAGCAGATAGCGTTCTGTAGGGGAGGAAAAGGATTCGTTGCTTTCACAAACTGGGGGGACTTTAGACAAACTTTGCAAACTTGCCTTCCAGCCGGAATTTACTGTGACATAATTAGTGGGCATCTCGGCGCGGATTCTAAGTCGTGTACTGGAAGAACAGTATACGTTGGTAGTAACGGCGTTGCACTGATAGAAATACAGGCAATGGGCGAAGACGGAGTTTTGGCTATTCATGAAAAATCGAAAGTAAATCTGAATTAGGTAAACTGTGCAAATTTGGTTCAAATAGAAAATTTGGTGCAGTTTGTTCCCATTTGTGGAAAGACAATAAATTGAACAGATAAAAAAAAACACTTTTATTTTCCAAGAAACTTTTTGGTCAAGCCTTGTAACGGAAATCCGTTGGGCTAAGAACATTTAATTTTAATTTTATCTTTGGTTTAAGTAGGGTGTTTTGTGTAGGTGTGACATCTACCCGTGTAGGGGCGGGAAAGAATACCCCTACTGCAGAGACACTGCATGTCGTAAGAGGCGATTAATCAACGGTGGTACGACCAATAACAGACGGTTAAAAAAAACAGAGAGATTTTAGGGTAAATGGTTTGTTAGTTTTTTAGTGAGGGATGTGTAGGAATGATATGTGATCTGTAGAGTGTCCGTGTTGTGACCAATGGGCGAAGGTGTCTTAGTTTTAGGAATATAAAATGTTTGTTTTGTGAACCAATTAAGCAGATCATGGATTTATTTGGTAGGCACCAGTTTCTATAATGTTCTCAGTATCGCCGAGCAGTGGCGTGGAATAGAAAAAAGCTACAGCTGTCGCAATTTTATCACGAGTTTTTTCCGTTGTAACAAAAATCAAGCTTTTGTGTATTTACCGCCGATTAAAACGCGATTTTCTGCACATTTTCGCATTAATCTATTCAGGCGTGACTTCAGACGAATGTACAATGGGTTCACTATTTAGCAGCGACTAATTAACTTCATGTTATTGTTCGCGTTCACGAAATCACGCTCATAACTCGAACTATGCGCTCTCGGAGTGACAAAACTCCAATTGGACGTGAATTACGAACCGGAGTGGTTACTTCTTGCTTGGTTGAGGATCGTATATATCTCAAAAGTGTGTCCGGATTAATCCCTACCTAATTTCTTTTGCAGTAATTAAGTAACGCCTTTCAAAATAGCGTCTAGTAATTAGGTCATATTTATTTTAAAACCCAATCAGAATCGTGTGCCCCCTGAAGTGTACATCCGAGTGTAACAAGTAGCCGCGTAGATTTTGAGTTTATAAATTTGACGGTATAGCAAATGTTATATGTGTTCCGCTCCATAATGAACGAGAACAGAACCACTATGCGAGAAAATGAAGCGCGTTAAGATAGGAAGCGAGTGTAAAACCTCTACATGTATAAAAAAAACATAGTCGAAGCTTGGTTCTCGTTGGTTCGGTTTCGGTTTTTTAATTTGGCGAGTACAAACTTAAAAATACGGTGGGAGAGAACTATTATTCACCGAACTGCAAGCTGAACCTATCTGACTCGAGTGCGACATTTTTATATCGCGTAAAGGTACGTTTCCTATGAAGCATCTGACGCGGTGCCGCTGACGCAATCCACCGCCTCAATAGAAAGCAATGGAACCATGTTCTAACCTACATGGGGCGGCCGTCTCCAGTTGCATGAGTAAAAGCCACACTGCGTCAGGCGCAAGCGTCAGACGCTTTATAGGAAACGTACCTTTATATCGGATTCTTCGCAAACCCTTCGTGTGTGCCGCATTTTCAGATCGCGTAAAAATTCAGTTTCAATTAAAGGTTCGCGATAAAACCGGATAACCGAAGTATACGAAAGAATCGTCAGCCACGTAATCGTACGTGAAAGTTGAAGTTAATTACTGAATTTTAAGAGAAAACTGTTCCACGAAATTATTGTTGTGGGTGCGTTACCAATTCATTAATGAGTTGCCAATACGGATAAAACCAATAATAAGCGACGTATTTATGCAAAAAGAGAACTTCGTCGTTTAGGGGTATTTACCGGACGGCTGATTTATATTCAACCATAAATACGGTGCGAATACGTTTCTTTCTTAATACGTAGGTACACGAACATCGCGTTTAAATAAATAGTTAGCACGAAAGCATTGTGTGGTTAAACAACTCGTTCCGTTCATTATTTGCTTCTAGCCGACGTATAAGTTTCGAGTCGCCGCAATTTCGAATGAATACTATATCATTTGCATTTGAGTGTTATCGAGCGCATTCCTTACAAATAAAGCAGAAAAGAAAGTGCCGTTGACCCATTTGTCGCATGAAATTACAACAAAGAAACCTGTCGGTAAAATAAAATTCATTATTACTGCCGCTAACGTAAAAGGCAATGTAGTGCAACCCTTTACCTAAGATATTATAAAACTCAAATAATAACCAAGCAGGCCTGTAATGTGCATTCAATCTTCAATTTCCACCCCGAAAATTGTCATCGGAAGATTTCCATACCGGCGGGTTTAAGCCACAAATTGACGAGTAAGAGTTATAGCACGTCTATGTAGAAGAAGAATTGCAAAATAAGGTTAGTCGTATTTAAACATTTCGCCAAGTTTTTTTTAATCAAATTTTTAGTGTTATTTTTCCGGAAAGTGGAAGAGAGGCGAAACCACTTGTAACCAATTTTCAGATTACAAAATGGAAATCTCTCACGTAATCCAGAAAAGTTTTAAAGAAACTAAAGTTATGGCAAAAAGTAATAAGGGCTAGCCGGCGGCATTTGAGTAATAAAATTTTCTTGTTGAAATTTTCAGTATTATATAAAAAACAAGAAGAGTTTCATCCGCATTTGCAAAAAAGACCGCTGCAATACGGGGTGTTATTGTATTTGTAACGATAACCAGGAAAAAGTTTAAAGACAATTAGTTCACATTATTGCTGGGTGTTAAAAACCTAAGTTATAAGAGTACTTTGTGACATTTTCCTACTACGGAACATTGGTAAATTAATCCAGTGAATAAACAAAAGGTTACAGTATCTGCGATTGTATTGTACAAGACGTTCTATCATTCAATTTTCTGAATTGTGGCTAAAAGGAGAAAATCAGCTGTCAAATGGAGAACATTTGGACTCATCGTAAGTTAATTGATTACATTCGTGTAGAAATAGGAGTCGATCGTTTTGTATAAAACAATTGTATGCTTTTAAAGTCAATTTAACATGCCTGAAGAGGTCGACCCCATTAAAGTTTATTCCCTGAGTAGATTTGTATATTTTATATAAATGAAAGAACCAACCTTCGGCTAGGTAAAGTGTAATTAAAAGTTTACTTATTACAGAGCTAGTCGCGGTATTTATTATTCGTTTACAAAAAATTAATTGTCTTGAATTTTTGGATTTATCGACTTTTCGACCATCTTGTATACTCATAACAATGCGCACCTCTATAGAAATTCAACTTTTACTCTACCAAAAAATTCAACCCCCATGAGAAAGCTACTGTTACACCATTGTAGACTAATTGCAGAGAATCGATCTAACACAAGCGGATGTTTGTTTCTTTCGCAGTAGGTACTGAAATTACATCATTTCTTAAAAACATTCACATTTACTTAGCATCATCTGTCGAGAAGGGTTGCAATTTTTGTGGGGCATGATGAAACATTTGTGTTTATTTGCTCGATTATGATTAGGGGGTGCACTATGAACCCTTAGAACGAAAATGTAACCTTTCCCACTACTGCAATTATGCAATTTGTTAGAAAAATTCACAGAAAGGATTTCAATATTTGTGGAGCTTTAATTATTTTAGTTTTTTTTATTTCATAATGAAATTCGCACTTAGATAATGCAGAGATTACACTTGTCTTATCACAGATTAAATGCACTATCTGTGATATTAGGCAGTAGGCACAGATTACACTATATACATAACACATATTGGTATCTGTAAACTGTGGTAGTTAGTAGGTAATAATCTGCTGGGAGAGTTGCAATTTTGGGTTTGTTGTAAGTACATGAACTTGATACTAATTATTGCCATTAACATACTAAAGGTATGTACGAAATTAAAGTTAAATTAAATTTCAATTTAATTTTTAATATTTATGCTGTAATGTTCCTAGGGGGGACTATCAAGCCGACACGGAAAACGTTGACTTACCCTATACTTACGGTTGGCAACTCTGGCAAAAACTACAAGCAGAACCACCTACCTTTCAAATCGAAACGATGGTAGTCTCGCGGCACTTTTGAATTTGGATGACAGTCGGCTCGATATGGGTGGCACGAATGGATTCCTACGTTGTGTAATCGGTTCTTTTATGTGTTGGGACGTGAGACATAATCGGGAAGGGAATTAAATAAAAGACAGAACTTTTGTGCGTAAGAAATGACAAGATCAAATAAATATATTAACGCACACACAAGACCATGCCAGGGAAACCTTCTACGGGACTAAAACCCTGGCATAGGCCATACAAATACATAAAATAAATCACCTACAGCAATAAAATGCAAGAGAAAATACACATAAATAAGACATCTCAAATGGTATGATAAAAATCAGATAATCAAATCAAATGCAATTAAACAAGTTCATAAAAACAAAATACACAAGACATCATAAATGCAGTGGAAAACATGATAAATCAATTCAGTGCAAAAAAAATACCTGTACGATAAATAGAAATAACACAACTTGTCAAATAAACAAATTGCATGTACATAGGAAACATGTAAATGGTGTGGCTCTACTCCATCCTTCAGTTAACATAATTTAATTTAACACGAAAAGTACATGTAAGAATGCCATTGGTCCATAGCAAGTATTCATGTGAAAATCGATTATCGCTCAAACAAAACTATTTTAAATAGAGGAAATGTAAATGAGAGGGCCCCACTCGTATTGCTAAGATGTTAAGAACTACAATCCGCACGAGACGAGTAGGCAACAGATACAGCGAACAATCAAACTGTATTAGGTGCTTCCCTCACGGAATTGTTACGGGTCAATCGAACAGAGCAACATCACACCGATAATCAACTCCTCATGAATAACAGAAGTAAATTACTTAATTAAACAAAATAATGGCATAATCATCTGTACAATATGACACAAACATGATTCATCTAACGGTACACGAAACAAAGGCATGGAGTACGCTATGATTCAGATATCGTAGTTTATGCAAAATCAGCAAAATGTAAATATCACATTGTGGCAAGAAATTCAATGATTAAATATGTAGTACAAGAAAGAATAAAATGGTTACTACCTGTAAATACATCTTCAAAACACCACCACCAAAAATAATCAAGAATAATCAAAAAAAACCGGGAAAGCGTGTGCCTTCCGTCGGCCTCGTCGCCATCTTCTCTCCATATTCTCTCCTAGCTTCGTTACCAAAATCCCCTAGTATTCGGCATCTGCGCAAAACGGTCGTTGGTTATATACAGAGCATATTCTATTTTTGTTTCAGATGTAAATGTGTGTTGCCTAACCATCAGGGTGGATTATCACAATGCTTGTATTTTTACAAAATTATTTTCAAATACACTGCAATTAATTATAAAAATCGGGTTTGGGGTTTCTAATACAAAAGAAGATTGCAATCAAAATTATTTCGTTTACCGGATAGCGCATAATTTCATCATCAGCAAAATGTAAGTAATGTAATTATGTAATGTGTAATAAGGGTATCGGGGCTTATAATAATATTGACCTTTTACTATGGCGCATAATTGCAACAAATGATATGTGCTTTAGACTCACTTTTGTAAATAGCAATTCCTTTTTGTTGAGGGAACGCGGCAAGATTATTACGAGAGCATTACTAGATACGTATCAACCCTTTCCATGTATATGATTAGCCCTCCCTCATATAAAATGGACCTACTCCTCCTACTCTTAGGTTGTGCAATTGCACAATTGATTCTTTTAGGAAACCTAATATTACAGTCCCTGAAATTCAAATAAATGTTATCGGAAAGAGTATTCTGTCCCAGTCCCAGTAGAAGCGGTATGCTTCTTATTACAATGGGAGATTGTTTGGGTCCCAAGTTACCATGCAGCTCTTGGCAGGTTGGCTTCCGTCGTAGTTTAGAGGTCACTTCTGTCGCTTGAATGATGTTGGGCTTAGAAAACAAGTAAGAGTTAGGGATAAATGAAGGGAGAGGGAGATGGACTTTGTATCTTCGGTAATCAACAACTATGTATTATTTAAAAAAAATTACAAAGGTATTTTTTTGACTTAGTTAGCAACTGTGTACATACATTAAGTTCATAAGTTTATCGCCCTTCTTGATATGTCATCACAATATATACATGAACTTACAGGAATTTCTATCAGTATAGGTATCAGAGTGACCATGAACTTCAATTTGCTGAGTATACTGGTTGCGTGTTGTACCATTCTTAGATGCGCTGATGCACAAAAAGATCCTCACTGGGTCGCTGGACGTAATACAATTGTGCATTTATTCGAGTGGAAATGGAAGGATGTCGCTGACGAATGCGAACGCTTTCTTCAATATAAAGGTTATGGCGGAGTGCAGGTAAAACCAAAATCATCGTGCCCCTATACTCAACATTGTTTCTAAAAGGTCTCGCCACCCACCGAAAACATCGTAGTGCCAAACCGTCCTTGGTGGGAGAGGTACCAACCGATCAGTTATAAGCTTGTCACGCGCTCGGGAAATGAGGCAGACTTTTTGGACATGAGCCAAAGATGTAACGCTGTTGGGATTAGGTTCGTATTTCCTACGGATGCAGTTCGGGGGTAAACGCGACTTTTAGAGTATACGCGGACGTCGTTATAAATCACATGGCCAGGGAACCAGTAGTACCTCCTGCGATAGGTACAGGAGGTTCGTCAGCGGATCCGGCCAGTAAAAATTTCCCAGACGTTCCCTACACGAGTGCAGATTTCCATTTGACTTGTCCAATCAACGATTACAAAGACGGCGGCAATGTTAGAAATTGCGAGCTTGAAAGGCTGAAAGACTTAAATCATGTGGGTCCTATACTCGTGTACACATTTCATATTTTGGGTTCTAGGGGCGTGAATACGTACAGGCAAAGATCATTGAACTCTTAAACCGGCTTATCGATTTAGGCGTTGCGGGATTTCGAATTGATGCAGCAAAGCATATGTGGCCGAAAGACTTGGAGTTCATTTACGGCAAACTTAAGAATCTGAATACATCGTTTGGTTTCTCGCCAAATTCTAGGGCGTTTATTTATCAAGAAGTCATCGATTTAGGCGGAGAAGCCGTATCTCGCGAATCTTACACTGCCTTGGGCACAGTCACCGAATTTCGACACAGTGCGGAAATTGGTAAAGTATTTAGAGCCAAGGATAAATTGACATACCTAAGCAACTGGGGCACTGGGTGGGGTCTACTTCCGAGTGAAGATGCATTCACATTTGTGGATAATCATGATAATCAAAGAGGTCATGGTGCCGGTGGTGATAATATACTGACTTATAAATCGTCGAAACAGTATAAAATGGCAACGGCTTTCATGTTGGCTTACCCATATGGTATTACTAGGATTATGTCAAGTTTTGACTTTGTCTCCTCTGATCAGGGTTAGGGTTTAGATACTTGCTTAGACGTACAACTGAAGATATCTATCAACAGGTCCCCCGCATGATAGCAAGGACAATATCGTTTCCCCGTCAATTAATTCAGATGGTACCTGCGGAAATGGTTGGATTTGCGAGCACCGCTGGAGGCAAATGTACAATATGGTAGAGTTTAAGAACGTAGTGGCAGGCACGGGCTTGTCTAACTGGTGGTCGGATGGCCATCAGCAAATATCGTTTTGCAGGGGAAAGAAAGGATTTATTGCGTTTACAAATTGGGGCGATCTAAAACAAACTTTGCAGACATGTCTTCCAGGTGGGACATATTGTGATATCATTAGTGGTCAACTTTCTGACGATTCCAAATCTTGTACTGGCAAGAAGGTTTATGTTGAGCCCAACGGATTCGCATACATTGATATTTGGGCGTTTGACGAAGATGGCGTTTTAGCAATTCATGAAAAATCTAAAATTTAAAAGCATGATAATTACCAAGGGTACTTTTAGTGTTGATTTAAACGTATTCAGATTATTCAACCATTTATAATGTCAAAAGGCGTATAGGTACCAATAAATAAATGTTTTTTAATACTTACCCATCGAGAGGCAGAGGAGAGGAAGTTTGGTGAATTGAGCATGGGATAATAAACAGAGTATATTTTCACAATTTACCTATACTTACGTCTTAGGTACGTCCTGTAAGTCAATTAGATTCGTTACCTGCAATACAATGCAAATCAATCTTTTTCATATTTGGTATAAGTTAGCTATACCATTGTATAGTACTACATATACAATGCCTAGGTATACTATACTGCATATAAAAAACAACAAAAGTACATTTTTATTACTACTGATTTTGAGCGAAAATTACACCTACTAATTTTTTAAACGGAACATTCTGTATATTTTTTATTTTTGAATACCTACGCAATAAAAAAAATTTTGGTTCGGCCGATCAGGTGTAGGTAGTTTTCTATAAAAGAGTCCGCCATTTTTATTTATTATTTATTATTATCCCTCTCTTGTTTTGGGCCCTCAACAGGCATGCGCCCAATTACAGAGTGACCCGCATAACGCTATTTAGGGGTGCCTCTGCAGAAGGTCTTAAGTTGGTCTATACTACTCCGGTATTTATCTTACGAATTAGGAAAACTGCAGGAAAACCTAATTCGGAGTAGCCGGTAGAATGCTCGGAACTGGTCTAAGGTAATTTCCATCTCCGCCACAGATGAAAAATTCACCTGTTCCAATATGGCGGAATTGGCTGATTGACGAACTTGACCGAGATATTTATGAGTTACACCAATCTTCTTTAGCTGAAATGGTTACTACAAAAGGGATTCTTTGAAGCTTGTACTGTAGTGCACAATGACAACAACGGAAATAATAAATTAAGTATCATTATTGATAAAAGGCATTAAGGTAACATGGAAAATATCAAAGAAAGACGTTTACAAGGATGCATCTCTTTATTTAAATTGCTTTTTTAAGGAATGGTCTAAAATATTAAAATTCATTTTATATGTTTTATATTTATATGGTCATCTCTTTTACTAAGATCAAATCAATTTATGATCAATAATTCGAAATTGAAACATTAATAATTTACACATCAATCGCAACCTAATTTTGTTTTACATTGACAAATTTACCTAATTGTGAATGACCTCCGAATTTGGTTCCCTTTTAATGGAATACGATTTGATTCCGCAAACTAAAAGTCTGAAAAGACTGGTCACAAATTCAGGGGTTTCTTTCGATAAGAATACAAATAGACAAAACAATAATTTTCAACAACTTTATGATCTCTCATTTACAGTTTAATTGGCAATAGCAAGTAATAGGTCAAAAATTTCCTTTATCTCGCGGATCGTAAAGCTGTCGATTTAAATTTACAAAAATCATGCAATTTTATAACGAACGATTTTTCCTTGATGTGGAAACCTGGAGTTGGTTACAAGTAATCGGTTGACTCAATACTTTGGGGTAGTTTGCAGGCAACTTCTTGGATGCTATCCTACACCCGACGATATGAAATGATCTCCAACAACAGCTCTTGGAAATGGACGTCTTTGAATATGACCGATGTTGAAATGCAGGTTTTGGTTGATAATTCTCTTGGTCAGTACAAATTTGGTTGGCAAATGAAACGAGCATTGGCATAATCTCGATTTTATGGCGTTATTCTTAAATTTGGTTTGATGTTTAGGAAATCTTTCACATTGATTAATTTTAACTTTGGCGGCAGAAAAATATTATCTTACTTTGCTACCAGATTTCTTTCTCACAATTTCGCTTTACACGGGATGAGCATATTCGCTCTTTGCCAGCAATTACGTAAACTGTAAAGTAAAAGCGCGCAAATATTACAATTTATATGCAACAATAGCGCCATAAATTCGTCAGTTTACAAAGCGGGTTGGTCCTATTGTTAAGGGGTAAGTGAATTATAAAAGTGAATGCAAGAGAAGAAGTTTAGTGCCAAAATTCTTTTCCCAAAAATAGCAACATGATAATAAATTTACTTAGAAGAGGTACTGCGGTAATAGTCGAAACGTAAAACTCCCTATTTGAATAATCTAGCTCCTTGTTTTATCACGCCTGCGACGTATTATTAACCAGCTTGCGTTGTTGCGGGGCCGCTTTAAGTTTGTCTTTTTAGAAAAATTCTACCAAGCAGTATAGACATCCCAGGGTCGAAAACCACTACCTACGTGAAGTCTTCCAGAGAGCAGACCGGTGGAGATTAGAAACGAGTTAAAAGCTCCATCCGCCAGAGATCAGCGACTTGCTGCGATTGCAACAATTAACAGGTAGGTACCTAACAATTGCGTTTGATTGCGAAATAGAGTGAACTAATTAACTTATCTATTTGCGTGCGTCATATCGAACGTTTATTAGATTTAGATTTGTCCAGGTGACTACTGTAATTGTTTATTAGGTTAAAATATTTGATATTTCAATTAGAATTAGGCAAGCGCTCGTTTAGAGTGGAGACATCGAGCGACACGGCCACTCCCTGTTGACGAGTATTATTATCAATCCAGTAATTGGATTGTAAAACAACAAAGAAAGCGTTGAAACGTCGCTCCAGCACGGATTAGAATTATTACCTATCCACGTACCACAATCGTTTCCGCAATTTTGATCAATTCTTAACAGTTGGTCCATTTGAATATAATATAAGATGGGAAATGATTTTTTTGGGGAAGGTTTTGTGTTTATTTTAACTACTCTATTCTACGTCAACTCCATTTTGAGTTCATCACATTCGGTTGGGAGAATTTTGCATATGGACTGTTCTTACGGAAACTGCAATAAAAGAAGCATCCAGGGGACAAAACAAGGAATTCATCACGTCACTCGGATGAATTATCCCCGATGATGAGTTGCTTTGTGCTTTTTGCTAATGGTTTAAAAACTTGGTCCAGAAAAATACAAAAATACGAGTTTATAAAATCAAGTATATTATAGTCCCATTATAAATTATACAACAACAATAAATACACAAACACATAGCAATAAAAATATTGAAATTGTCCAACTGAATGGCCGCATTTCCGATTTTTCGTCAATAATATAGAGCAGATCCCTAATTGCTTCCCTAGAGTAACCGCTCTGGTATGTTGAAGATCAAAATAGTCCCGTCGAATCGGAAATTATTTACCCTCAGGAGCAAATTCAATGTTCTGACGTTTTTTTAGCTTTGTACGAAAACGGCGTCCCTTTCCGTTTTTACCATTATAACCATTTGTTCGCTCCCTATTGTCCTGACGAGTATTCTCTTTTCCTTCCGGTCCCTTTTGAACAGTAACCTACAAATGATGCATTAACATTTCTAGTTATAAACGAAAGGTGGTGTTTCTACTTTTTCATTTTGGTCCAATGGGGAATTTGCCATGGTGATAGTGCGTAGAACGTTTCCCACCGCTTTAGTGCGACCCTCGCGAAAAACTACTCTCTGTCCAGGTACGATATATTCTGGTTGCTTAATGAAACGGAAACGTACAATAGCTTTGTCTCCCGTCCGAAGACACTCTTCCGACATGTGTACAATTTTGGCAGTTTGTCGTATACTTCCACAGTGCACTACGGAGAGGTGAAAACATTCCATGTAGCTATTATAGTATATCATACCCATCACTTGATAACGTATGCCTATTGTTGTTGGGTGATGTAAAACCAAAATCTCGCTGTCAAACTCCCAACATGCCTGTGGACTTAATGTGGGCGAAACCATCACCATCCCCTTACGAAGTTCCGATTTTTTGATCTGGAAAATAGATTCAGTATGCTAATTCGTTTGAAATTATTCCTACCTTCTTCAAAGAGAAACTTGCAGTTTGCCCCGCGCGGACCTCTTCAACTGGCAAACGGTTCCTTTGGATACTTTTAACGGAAACGTTTTGAAAACGACCTAGTGGATCTGGTCCCAATGCTAAAGTGTCATTAACTCGAATCACCCCTTTCATCGCGGTGCCACCCACGGCAGTGCCCACGCCCTACAAGTTGCATTAATTATTGTCAGAATCGAGCCATAGCTTAATACTGACTGGAACTGAGAAGATTTCGTCAATTTGAAATTCCGCAGGATCATTTTCGTAATTAGTTTCAACCCTGGTGTTTAATAGATTCAGAAATGTTTTTAGTAAGTCCAAATTCTCCCCCGTAACATTTGAAACTTGAAATATTGGGCATAACCTAAGAATGTTAGTGGTTTTGACCGCAACTTTTAACCTTTAAAATTTACCTGCCGGAGACAAAGTTGCTAGCGCACATAACGACATCGTCTGGTGTTTTTACAGAGACCGGCAACTTTCGACAGCCGGCCGATTTTAAAATGCGCCCCAGCATTTTCATGTTGTCTTGTAAAACGTTAGGCGGGGTCATGTCGATTTTCGTAACCACTACGAATATTGGAACGGAAAGGGCTAAGGCTAGTCCCAAGTGCTCCTTGGCCATGCCGATCATGCCAGCATTTGCGCCCATCTTAATCAAGCACGTCGTGTTTTTATCGAAAATTAGTTTAAGTACTTACTATTAGCATTACAAAATCCGCAGCATAACCAGTCATTCCAACCACGGTAGTTTTCAAGTACCGTTCATGTCCAGCCAGATCAATAAATTTGACCACTTTGGCGCTTCTCTGGCAGATTTTCGCAGTGTCCAAAGTTCCATGCTCAAGTTGGTTTAGAACATTTCCCTCACCGTCGAAACCCAAAATGTCTATTGCAACGGAACTTGTCCGTCCCGATTCCGCTTCGTGTTTGTGCCTGAACAGCTTTTGACGTGCGAGACCTCTGCCGTTGTCCAACTGTCCGTGAGTTAGAACGCTCAGCAAGGTAGACTTTCCCGCATCGACATTTCCAACGACGGCCACGCGCACTTCCATGAAATCTAGAAAGGAACGATTAAATTTACGAAAACTCACTTCGGCGTGATTACCAGTTTGATCCATTAGTCTTCTGATGTGAAACTGCAGGCGACCTTTCCGCTCGCTTAAGAAGACACAGCTGCATTCCAAACTGGCGGCCAGAGACTGCAAAGTTGCAATTGCCGCTTCCTTTTCTCCACCACTGTCAACAAAATCACCAATCTACACGATTTGAATGTCCATCAAAATCATTTAATATCAAACTTACCTCGACAATAGCTTCTCCCCTGCCCTCATCCACTTGTTGTTTCAAACTTTTTCTCTGCATCTCGTACAGTTTTTGGTTTGGACTAACCAACGCCAATTTTCCAAACAATTCGCCAGTAGACTTCATCATCTCTTCGCGCTGTATTTCTTTTTTCATTATATTTAAACACTAGATCACTTGTTTCACTCATAAGGCTTGCTAGAGTAACTTGAATCCATTGTGAAAACGCGGCTTTTTATAGCATAATTTAGAACACGAAAGTTCTCTATTCATTGTGCAATTTCTCGATTCCAATGCGCTCGCACCTCGCGCTGAACGTGGTAGGCTTTCTATTGGCACAGATTTAAACTATTTAAACGTGCTATTGGATAGTGAAACTGATGCAAACCAATCAAATTATTGTACCTATTGCATCATTTCATTTTACGTTCAGTTTTGTTTGAATCTTTATGAAATTTAGTTGCTGAGCTCTATAGTTTTAGTACGATATAAGTCAAAACCTATTTTTAATCTCAATCGTATACTTTGGAAAAGATGATATAGTTTGGATTCAAAAAATGAACGTAGGTAAGTAAATTAAATTAGAAGGCCTGTGTGTAAATATTTTGGTAGCGAGATATAATAAAATTACCTATAGATAACCATAGATAAAACCTCTAGCAACTAATGAACTCAAATGAACCCAATTACGTATACTTTATACATATTCGATTCATTAAAATACGCATCTATACCCGCAATTCTTAAAAATAAATCTGATTTGATCAAAGAGTCTGATCACAGATTTATGGCTTGGAAAAGTACGTATAGATACGAATGCGCCTCATAATGGCTTCGCATTTTCCGACATTACCTACTTAAATTTTGCCACTTCCACTTTTATGCCAATATGACACTCACATGTACCTTTCATTTCCATCAATCGATTCCCAAGATACAAAAGTCTCTGTAATATCTTAACAATTTGGTCTACAACCTACATAAATTAATAATGCAATCGGAAGCTCTCCACATACCAGTCGCTTCCAAGAGCTTTATGGCATTTTTGCAGAAATTTTGTTACTTTCAGAACACTGTCAAACCCCTTTGTGAGACTTTTAAGGCATAGCTCTGGTAAAGATCTCCAAAGTCAATGAGGGCTTAAAGAGCTTAAAAGGAATCTCTGAAAAGCTCTTAAAGGGCTGTGAAATGTGATAGAGAAACCCTGTAAACTTTCCAAAATGGTTTTCAGAGTTTTATTTTCTTTCTAGACACTTTCGCTCCCAAAGCCTGTTATACACATTACAGAGCTTTCTTGGCCATTTATTATTTTATTAATTTTAATTTGACGCGATAGTTGATTTTATTAAAAAAGATTTAACTTTTCAATTAAGTTATGGGTGACTAACGAAAACTAAGTCGCGCCGACGCCAATTTCTACATGTTATCGCTTCATATAACGATTTGTCACGCATTTAGTTGGCAGAAGTTTCAGTGGTGCAGTTCATTGTAGTGTTGTTCCAATGGTAAATGGTATAAATGGTAATGGTCCTTCCTTTTTGGAGAGACTGAACTAATAAGGTTTTTATTATTGTTTAATTGGGATGCATTGTACACTCATTAAAAATTTAAAACCCAAAAAGTCACTACTAAATAAACATTCTGGTAAATTACGAAAATTGTGAGACTATAACCCCTATTTAAATAGATGATTTGAGCGACGTAAAAACCCAAAAGTAGGTACCTAATTATTTGACCATGATTAAATTACAACCCCATCGTTAGGTACCTATAATTGCGATTCTATATTTTCCTTCATTACCAAAATCTTTTTAATATTTGTGTCATTTGTGTGTACTGTGTAGTCATCCAACAGATATTTTTACTGCCATTATGCTTCTTACAAATTTTGCTTAAAATTAAGAGAAGAATTGAAATACCTATCGAATAATGTAGGTACGGGGTGTTCCATTTAAAAAAATTCAATTTTGGTGGGCCACGCCTTTATGACCAACCCCGTATAAGTAAAATTATTACTGCCTAGTAGACATTGAAGAGCTCTAAAACTGTTGTATAAAGCCGTTTTCGATACATTATATATTTCCCCCGATAATTGAACGTTTCCAAACTTATCAGAGTTTATCTTTAAAACTCGATACCTAACCCGGAAACGACTGAATTTTGGTACATTATGCTTCCTACAAATTTTATTTAAAAATATCGAATAACGTCAAGGGTGTTCTATTAAAAAATGCAATTTTAATGTAGCCATACCCAGGAGCTATATTTTTGTTTACACATTTATTAACGAGCTCCTAGCGAGTTTATAATTTTGCGGTGTCTGTCCGTCCATCCGTCCGTTAGCACGATATTTCAAAGACGAATGGACCGATTACGATGAAATTTTGCATGTGGATTCTTTATCAAATTTGCAGATCGGAGTTCGTGAATTGGCAATGTAGACCAAACAATAAGGGACGCCCTTTTGACATCTCTGTTAGTTATGAAAATTGCATGAAATTCAAAATCAGCATAGCTTTAAGCATATAATAGTCCAGTCAAATTAGACAAAATAAGGGCCAAACCCGGAAATTTGAAAAAACAAGCTGAAAATTGGCATACATGTTCAGGATAGTGCCAGAACCAATTTCCGAAAAGTCCCAAAAGATCCCGGTTGGGGAACGGACGCCATCTTGAAAAAACTACCCCTAAACTCGATTTTGAGCAAAACTAATGAACCAATGGTCTGATTCTTGTTGCTAAGGTGTCAAAATGTTTGTTTTAATGTGTATTTGGAGTAAAAACATAATTCGGCACATAAAGAAGGAAATTCGAACTTTTTAGGAAAATCACCCCCAACCTGGATTTTTCACGTTTTCGGCATTTATTGTTTTGTTTGCGTAATCCTAGGATTGGTTGGACGAAGTCCTCCACCTTTTCCTATCCTGGCTAATCTTTTCAGTTCTACATAACTACCCTTGCCTACGTCCCTAACTATTTGGTCTATGTGTTTAAGTATCTGTGGTCCTTACTTGTCCTCTCTGGTCCGGTCTTGCCCTCTGTCCTACCCCTTCTATAGCTAGTAGTGCTATTTCCTCCGTGTCTTAGCACGTTCGTTATCATTGTATCTCGTCTTCTCTGTACGGTTTTCAACATTTCCCTATTTCCTGTACTAGCTCCAAGACTGCTTCGTTTGTTACCCTATCCATCCAGCTAATCCTCATTCTATCCTACTTTTGTCCGCCTATCGTCCAGGTTTCGCACCTGTATGACCTACACTCCATTTGTACGTTTTTTAGCAATCTTTTCCTAATTCCTATATTTATCTCGGATCTTAGCAGGTCCTACTTTTATTCCAATGCTTTTTTAGCCTGCGCTATCCTGGATTTTATATCTTCCTTGCAACGATTATCTTGGGTAACCTTATTACCTAAATAGCAAAAGGAACGGTTATCTTAGAAAGTGTTCATTTATGTAATACAGAAACTGGTTTCCTCATCGGCAGCTAAAGGGGCGCTAGAAGATCACCTTCTGTTTCCAATTCCTAAAAGAAATAAATAAATCTGGAAGCTACGGTTTCTTAGTAACGAATGTGCGAATAGTTGAAAGGATTCCGCTTATTTACATTAATTGTAAAATGCATTTAAATATTTTTTACGTGCAACTTAACCTGACTGCAAATAATAATGAAAAATATAATGAATAAAATAGTGTTCATTTAGTTAGTACTCTCAATCTTGTTCTGAACTCTGAAGGTTTTTTTTAAGAAAAATTTTGACATTCAGATAGAGAACGTCAAGAAGAACGATTAGAAACATCAATACTAATTATCCGAAGCTTTATTTAACAACAATAGCCGGAAAAGAGAGAAACTCATGATGGGGGTGGTTTTGTACTTAAAAAGGTCACATTTGCAAGGGCATCGTATTATACGAAATAATTATTTCATTCAAAACAAACATCAAAACAACCATTTTGACACCTTGACGACGAAATTTGGACCATCCGTTCATTTGTTATGCTCAAAAATCGGAAAATCAAATTTAGGGGTAGTTTTTTCAAGATGGCGTCCGTTCCCCAACCGGGATCTTTTGGGACTATTCAGGATTTAGTTCTAGCATCATCCTCACCAAGTATGCCAATTTTCAGCTTGTTTTTTCAAATTTCTGGGTCAATGTCTACTTTTACTGGACTATAATACGTATTGCTAAGCCAAGCCATACCCATGAGCTCGTTTGCTATATTTATTTAATTTATTAATTATAGCATTCTAGCCCTTTTACATATACGTGACTGTTATATACAATGGATATAACGCGCAAGAATGTACAGTAATGTATATCATAAGGACGTCTAATGTATATCATGTGCGTATGTGCGGGCATATAGTGGATGTGTATGGATATCCATTGCACATACTAGCTGTACTTAGGTGTTTTCCAAACTGTTTAAAAAAACTGCGTGGATTATCCGAAAATGTATGTCACCTAAAATTTCTGTCGGATAGGTACTGATTTTTATAAGCTGTTCGTTCTTCCGTCCGTCTGTGACCCTATATGATAAATAGCGAACAGTTTTGAATTTTCCGATTCAGTTTTCAGTAATATAGGTAATATAATGGTCAAGGGACTATAATAGATTAAATTTTGGTAATTTTGACCTTTTGTCCGATCCGTCTGTGTTTGTCGCTCGTTGTCCATAAATATTGGTTTGAAACAATTTATTATTGTTTGCAGTACCAAAGATTCGTCTTTCCAAGCGAAGAGATTAACCCAGAGGTGGATGGGGCCGGCGGGATATCGGGGAGTTTCCCGGCCCGTATCCGTGAGCGCTTTGCGGTTGGTAGCATCATTCAAAAATGAAAACCCAAAAACAAAGAGGATACAGAAGACGATAAGCCGCCACTTGTAAGAGATTTAATTTAATTAATTTTCTAAGTGATGAAATAACTAATAAACTGTTTCAAACCAATAACAGACGGACGGTCAGAAAAGATTCCGACCAAAATTTAATCAGTTAGTCCATTGGCCGTTCGCGCGAGTTACCGTGTAGGTACACAGACGGATGGACAGAAAGTTAAAAAAACGTACTCTTACATCAAGCTATTATTCCCTATTTATACCTAAAAATGTAAAGGATTTCCTTCAAAGGTAGGTAATAGTAAGGTAAAAGTAAAAGGTAGAGCTGACAAGCAGGTTGAAAGAAAAGGTTTTGCTTTATTAACGAGCTCCTATAGCGAGTAGCGAGTTTATAATTTTGAGGTGCTGTCCGTCTGTCCGTTAGCACGATATCCCCAAAACGAAGGGGCCGATTGCGATGACATTTTTCATGTGGATTCTATATCAAATTTGTAGATCGGAGTTTATAAATTGGCAATGCATGTAGGGGAAAAAAATAAGGAACGTCCTTTTGACATCTCCGTTAGTTATGAACCGCGATTTGCATGAAATTCAATATGAGTTTAGCCAAATAAATCGCAATGCCAAAAGTTGCGAGTCTAATCGATTCAACGTTCACAGTGCCCTTCTCGCATCTCGACCATTTATGAACCGAATTACAAACTTTTTTTATTTATGAAGGTATTTAAATTAAAATAAGTAGGCACTGGGATAAAAGCAAATCTAACGCCGGTTTAAAAATTTTGTTTTGCACATGTGCAGAGCCAACTTTCTTATTTATGGAAGCATTTAAATGAAATTTGATACATATGCACTTGGAATAAAAGCAAATCTGCTAAAATTCACAAAAAAATCAATTACTCCTATTGTGGAAATACCCTGCTTCAATGACACAACTAAGTACAACACGTCTGTAATAATTTTCATCTCCTGGCATTTTTCTATTTCCCAATATGAATTGATTGATTGATTGTGGGCGGAAATTGGTCATTATGACTGATGCAAACAAATGAATAGTGGTAGGTACATATATTGTACCCTCTTCTAGGAAACAGCAATTCATCTGATCTAGTGACAGTCTAGTTAAGATAAAAACAAATGGCTTTTTTTCTTTAAATTATTCGATAAATAATTGTTATTTATTATAGGTATACAAGACGATAAAGGGATGTTTTAACCATCGAATGAAAGATGTTTCACGAGATGGTTAGTTTCCACTTATCGTCGTCCATAACAGAAAACATTACTTTATAGCATCAGAAGCCATAGAAATGATTATAAAATAAAAATTCTGTAGTTATTTAATTTAGACGTCCAAAATAGCAAACTTAGGATTTCCCGTAGTTTCCATGGCAACGCAATATTGTATTCTGTTACGAACTTCATTTTATTTTGTGCTACGCGTCCCATTTTTTTAGGAAATGTAGACGTAATTGGAATGACACAATGTTTGTTTCATTTTATCTACCCTTACTGTTAAAGAAATAGGTACTTAGCCTACTCATTCAAACCCAACAAAATTTAAATGGAACGTCTGCTATTATGCAGGTTTATTGGTAATATCTTTCTATATTGCACCCCACCAAACGCCGAATCTTTTATTAAACGTAAACCTTTGGAAGCAGCAAAATTGCAGAACTTATCCCTAACGTGGAGTAGGTATAGTCGCTTTTCGTACGCGTACGTGCACCATATCGCACCGGCATAGAGGCCACGGGGGAGTGGGGTTTTAAGAAAATCTCGAAAACTAAACACCTTTGCTCTGCAATTGCATGTATACAAATAAAGAAAATCAACAAAAGCTTCTTTGGACTAGATGCACATTTTCTGATAAGTATCTATAAATCCTTCAGTTTTTAAGCAAATGCCACTTTTTATGAATTTAAAAAAAGTGAGACCTTTCCTTACGAGCAACCCCTTTTGCTTCTACCATATAGGTACCTACCCTTTCCCTCTTGAGTAAAATATGGGAAGTATAAATGTTATGATTTTTGCAAGTAAAAGGAAATCCTTTTTCTTATAAAGCCTAATGCAATTTTGATTTAAAATATATTTTTTAATGAAACGCTGTTCCCCCTCCCCCCCTATATTTCATGGGATGGTTTATGGTTCCCATTCACCCCTGGAGGTACTTACAGCAAGCATATTAGGGTACCTAATTGCAACTTTACAAAGGTTTCACCTTTTCGTCATCTCTATAACTGGATTAATATTTTCAGTCCTTAACATTTTTGGCATCAGTTTTCCTCGTAATTAAGACTTTTTTAAAATGGATTTTAGATATAAAAAATGAAATCCAAGCCTTGAAATGAACAACGTAAAGAGATAATCCAATACATTTACAAATTAAGTAAAACCCTTTTGTAAAATTACAAATAAGTCCTTTCAAAGGAAACAAGTCTTTGTGCAGGGTGAAAAAGGTGAAGAACTTAATAATATCATTTTTGTTAGGGGTTGGAGAGCTTTCAGAATTAAAATCAGTTCTCTAAATGCTTCTATAATTAGGTTGTTATAAATCATATGAAAAATACCTATAGCTTTTTTTTAATTTATTGATTTATTATTGTACAAATGTAATATTTTAAACTAAATCTTAATTAATAATATGTTGAAAGACTCCTTGACGAATTAAATCTTCACACTCGGCTCTCGGCAAAAAATATCTATTACTCTCTTTCAAAAGAACCAAAGAACCATCGCTTAACTCGTACTGTCCATAATCGACTAAACACTTCACTTCAATATATAACGCCTTAGGAGGATTCAAATCGATAGTTAAATTCACCCCGCCATCATCACCAATTGACCGCATATACGTCGCCAGCATCGACGAATATTTACTAAACCAATTCGATTCGGCATGACTTAAGTTTACTTTAATATCGGGAGGTAATATACTCCCAAATTCCCATCTCATTGTTCGCAAACATCTCAGTCTGTTGTAATGGTAGGCGAGCAGACATCGTAGGTTGCGTTGTATAATTGCGTGGCGTGTGCGAATTGTGGCTGTGTAATCGAGACCGGCACCTACATTGCTATCCTCGTGCGCCTTACTGAAACAACAATGGTAATTGCGCATTATTGCCGCAGCGATACTTACAAATCATCCGCTACGTTCTGTTGAATTAAATGGCAGATTTCTTTCTCGACTTCGCCGATAAGTTCGTTCTAAAATCAAAAGTGTCTCAAAGGAATCTGGAAGAATTCGGAGGTCTTACGTTGTAAGGAGGTAAAGTGCCACGATTTCGATCCAATTCTTTTACTAACGAGCAAGCACTCTCACCATACATGTTTTCTGGTTGTAAAGAATTTCTTCAGATTTGGGGGTTATGGCGGGAATTCTCATTGCTGTGGCTGTGAAGACGGTCACTTTAAATTAAGTACGTTGTGTTGTCACGTTCACTAATTTTTTGAACGTGGTCCAGTATTTTAAAATTACGCCTACGCCGTGGATGGAAAGGTACACGATTTCATGTAGTCATAGATACTTAAATTTGGGAAATTATTGTTTTGTTTTGTTGTTTACCAGTAATAAATACACAACGAGATGGAAATAAATTTGGGTACTGCAAATTAAGGTTCGCCCTGTACTACATTTTTGATTTTTACAACTTACAACTGACAACACTGTAATGAAAATGAGGTTATGTTAAAATTCCAAAATGTTATCAAATATTCTACCAAAGTTAAAAACTAGCAACTATTTCAAGCCTTTCTGTACTGCAATCACAAGTGAGGGCAACTCAAAAATAGAGCCACGTGCATTGCAATTCCCTCCGAAATACCAAAAGCCCCGGCAAGTGTGGTTGGAAAATCTAGACACAATAGATGAAAGAAAGCTAAGTCTGCTAGACCTGCACCCCGATATATTTGCCTCTAACCCTCGAATTGATATAATTTTCCAAAACGTTCGGTGGCAAAGTTTATATCGCTTCGTTAGCTTTGCTCATACAAAGGTACGATCGGAGGTAAGGGGTGGAGGACGAAAACCATGGCCTCAGAAAGGTTTGTGCTTCATTATTGGAACTCCCGTTTACATACTGTTAATAGGCTTAGGTCGAGCTCGTCACGGTTCAATTCGGAGTCCTTTATTTAAAGGAGGGGGTGTGGCACATGGACCAAGATCGCCAACACCACACTTCTACATGCTACCATTCTATACTAGAATATTAGGCTTAACGAGTATGCTGTCTGTTAAATTAGCTCAGGATGATTTACACGTCGTTGACAATTTGGAGATACCAACAGATGAACCGGAATTTATACAGGAATTGGTTAAAACGCGGAACTGGGGGCCATCAGTGCTATTCATCAACGAGTATGCTAAGTGAAACTGGAATCCTATAATTAACACATTTCGTTGCAGAGTCGATATTATGCCAAGGAATATCACTATAGCCACTGACGAAATTAAACACATGAATTTAATGCCGGTTTACGGTCTAAATGTTTACTCCATGTTGAAACACGACACACTTGTACTTACTAAAACTGCCGTGGATGTAATTGAATCGAAACTTCTAACACATCTTCATCGAAATGTGTTTTATAACAAATTGGGCAAGTATAAAGTTGATCAAGTGTAGAATCGCGTTAGTTCTAAATATAGGAAGGTTTAATTAAAATGCTTATTTTATTGTCCTAATAATCTACACAATGTGCACGTCACAAAAAAGTACAAAAATTAATCACATGGACAAGTCGATCTTGCAGAATGTTTTTTAGAGACTGTCTCTAATGATGACGAAGATACGAGCTGAAAATAGTCACAATCAGTTAGATTAACGTCAATGTGTACATACTTCAGGTTGTCCTAAAAGACGTTCGCGGATGGACCATCGTAAATCTGCATGATCACTCTCACCCGGTATGCTGTACTTCTTCCATTGCTCTTGGTATTTGTGATACAACGTTACGGGATCGCATTTCGTAATTTTGGGAGGAGCGCGTGGGTGAATGACTGCAAGGACGTTTTTAACAAGTGACATTACTGGATGCTACCAACCTGTTTTTCGTTTATACTTTACAGGATTTTTGGGCTTACAGAAAGATTCGCACGATTTCGCTCGTGAAGGTGGATTCACGATATCATCAATCCTCAAAATATCAGGTGCGCTTGATCCGTGCGTCTTGTATAATACACAATGTGATCCGCAAGGGGATAAATTGCTACACGGTCCCGAGGTCCTTGTCGAGTTTTTACCACTACATATCGTACTGTTCCCATCGGCTGAGCAGTGTGGCAGTGGACGATTGACTTCCAATAAAACCTTACCCCGACCCAGTTCTCTCTGTTTGGTTAACCAACTTTTAGTAGGTAGAGCATAATGAGTCGTTTCGCTATTACAAGGGCATGGAGGTTCGTTTTCTTTTTCCTTGGATTTACTTTCATATTTAATAAGCCGTTTTAAATCTAATGACACAACCTAAATAAAAGGTAAATAACAATAATACTATACCTTGTAGAAAAACTTTTAATTGTTCTCGAGTAATGTTATGAAAACCCAATTCGTTTAGATGTTCCAAAACTTCGCGAGGATTTATTAAGGCCATTACGTTACAACACAAGGAAAAGATCGTTAAAATCAAAATTGAAAAACGCAAAAATCAAATTTATTACAGTTGGTAAAAAAATTGGGCGCATTCATATCACGCTTTGGAGCACATTCTGTCTTCTTGAAGAATTTGGCAACACTGCATGGTGGCACCTACGTGAAGAGATCCAAACGTATCGACTCAGCAACTCACACGAATGACCAATTCTCTAGGGCTAGACAGTAGAACGATAAGCACATCGTTTGGACAGTCTAGTAATTTTTAACGACCTAACCTCACAATTTTGCATTGGTTACGTATTAGCAACCTTTTACAAATCTTACACTGCACAAATGTTGCTTTTTAGTTTTGTGGAACCTTTGAAAATTTCACAAACACTTTAAAGGTCAATCTACATAAACGTCTGCACCAACTACATATAGCGTCGCTCTTTACCATCGAAAACAATCTGTTCTCAGGAGATCAACACGTAGAGAACTGCGGGGCATTGATAAAAGTACGGCTGATCCAACAGATCGTCAAAGGGTATACGGAAATTACAAGGACCACACTGCATGCTCTCTATAACTGAATCGTTTTGTGTTCTTTCTTCCGCAGATGAAACTGCAGATTTGTAATTTCACAAATTTTATTAATTATGGCAACACCGCTTTACGTAACGATAAATGAGGCAACAGAACTACTTGCTTAACTAAGAACTACCAAATTATCAAAATCCCAAAAACATTGAGGTTACGTTGATGCAATATCAATAATTTTATTTATTTTCAGTACCTTTGTAGACAGGTAAAACTAAGATTAAAATTCAGACGAAAAAATGATCCTGTGCAACAAATAGAACGGCACTTTGGGTGTGTCATTTGTGAGTTGAGACAGTGAAGACCTTACGGAAGCCTTAAAAGGTTTCGTGTGAAAAATGGATAAATATGAAGTCGTAGGCCTATTAGGTGAAGGTTCTTTTGGACGCGTTTACAAAGCGACCAAAGCTGGAACATCGAGTGTTGTCGCCCTAAAAGTTATTACAAAGGTAACAATCCCTCAACAGGACTACTTTTAATTTGTGATTATAGCGAGGGAAATCTTTGAAAGAAATAAAGGGTTTGCGACAAGAATGCGAAATACAAAGAGGCCTGCATCATCCCAACATAATACAGATGCTAGATTCCTTCGAGACCGACAACGAGGTACTTAAACTTGAACGACTAGTTTCTTCAACGTTTATTTGCAGATTGTGGTAATTACGGAGTTTGCGCATAAGGAGCTGACTGTAGTTTTAAGTAAAGAAGGGTATTTACCGGAAGAGCGTGCGCAAAGAATTGTGTGGGATTTGGTGTCGGCACTGTATTATCTACACTCGCATCGAGTTTTACACAGGTAAATGCATGTAAATCGCCTGTGAGGATATCACAAAGATAATGGTTTCAGAGACTTAAAGCCGCAGAATATTTTGCTTGATCAAAAAAATAATGCAAAATTATGCGATTTTGGGTTCGCACGTAATATGAGCACTGGTACTCATGTTCTGACTTCGATTAAAGGTTGGTTATTTGTGCAGTTAGTAATTGACATGTTACGAGTTGAAACTTCAGGAACACCCCTGTATATGGCACCGGAGCTTGTGGAGGAACATCCGTACGATCATAATGCAGACCTTTGGTCGCTGGGCTGCATTATTTACGAGTTATTGGTTGGAACGCCTCCATTCTGTACCACGTCTCTTTTGCATCTGATTAAAATGATTAGACATGACCAAGTGCAGTTTCCTAGTTTCCTTTCGGAACTTTGTATATCTTTTCTCAAGGTTTGTATAGATGATTATGTGCATAGTTGGAAGTAAGTGTACCTACTGGCAATGTTCATTATGTACCTATGGCAGTAAACGAGCTCGGTTAATTTCTAACAGTTAGAATCCTAAAAATACAGAAAATCTTAGCATCTGACCATTCTAGTACGTTAGGGAATCCTAAAAACGTGAGCCACAAGAATCCTAAGAGTCCTATTAATCCTAATCTTTCAGGGAAATCTGAGAATCCAGTGAATACTGAAAATCCTGAGTCTCCCAGGGAATCTGCAAATCCTAAGGATCCTTCTCGTTCCGCTAAGAATCCTGAAAGTCCATATGTATTCTGAGAATCGGTGGTGGTTTTAGGCAATTAGACTGTGCCTCAGTTCGTAAATTCCAGTCTTTGAACTTGTCATGTAATTCAATTAACCACCACAATCCCATTTATTATAAGTACTAACCACCATATTATTGAAACGTTTTCATATTAAATGAAGTAAAATAAATGTAGTATTGAAACGTTTTCATATTAAATGACAAAATAAATGTAGAAATAAAAATGGTAAAAGTGTCAACTTCTCTATGTCTGCATGTGAGTCATATTCTAACTGTATATGAAACCCTTTCATATGCTCTTGAGACTCCGAATTTCGCAAAAGAGCCTTAATTCATGTGCAAAGGGATTGAATTCATTTTTTACTTTGCATTTCGAGTTTTAGGCCTTGAAAAGGCTTTGCTTCCAAGGAATGATTCCCCTTAAAAGGGCATATAAATGTGTATAATGTATACTGCAGTGTGCCCCACGCTGACCGCTAAAAATTAATGCTACGTGCCCCACGTTGGGCGCCAATGCTGTATGCGATGCCGAAGTATCAATTAACAATTAACATGAAACTCTTAAAATCCAGGATCGTAATTTGGATTGAAACTATTAGTTACTATAACTATTAGGTACTTAACGCTTATTGTTCTGTTTTAAAGTTAAATTATCAGTGTTCCAATATTAATAAGAGAGTCGATATGCTGATATAATTCGCATAAGAAGAACACTTGTGCCAAGTTACGTCAATTACGTAATAATATAACACTGTTTGATAGCGATATATGTAGCAAGAAGGCCGTTTGTTTTCGGGTTGATAACATTTACGCGAATAAACCTATCCGTATCGACGCCATTCAAATTAAATTTTATTGTCATAATTAAAGAACTTTTTTTTAAATCTCCGGGTGTAATTGCTAGTTTTGAAAAAAAGCAATTGACCATTGTACTTCTTAGAATTAAGGCTAAGCGTTGTAACAGGTGGTCGCCTTTTAAAAAATTTGGTTTCAAATTTGCATTTTGGGTAGACGCGGGGAATTTATTAATTTACACATGTACCGCTTCATAGTGAACAGGGCCGAAAGTATGTCAGGAAATAAAAAGCGATAGCAAGGTGAGCAATTTTAGATGAGCAACGTGTGATTGTAGACGGCAGACAAGGTTACACTGTTCTAGAGTTACCACGTACTCTTAGAGCGTGAGAATTTTATTTTCGCGTAATTGCGATATTTTTAAACGAAGTTTCGTAAGCGGTTACGTACCGCGAAATTTTCATGTACTTTTATTGTAGGGTTTACTTCAGAAAGATCCAGGAAAACGTGTAGCATGGCCAGATCTTTTGAAACATCCATTTGTAAAGGGCCACGTCCTGGTTCTTGACGACGTACCATCGAAACCTTTAACAAGGCCGATGTCGATTGATACACTACAAGCGAAGGAGCAGCAGCGTAAGGATTGTTTAAATCAGCGAGCGCTAAAGAAGTAATAAGTGAAGTTTGTTTAATAATCCCTCAAAATTGGGTAATTTTCAGTTCCCCACAATGCCACAAAGTGGTCTCTATGTCCACATCTTCGTTTGATATTGAGAACAACAATTCCAGTTTAGACGAGCAGCTTTCCATGTTGAACATCGATAGCGACATTGGAGCAAGGAGCTGTTTACAATCCAGTGCCAATTCAGACTCTGAAACCCACGTTGACAACGGTGCGCATGTATTTTTCTCACACACTTCCTGGATGCTAATCATTTTTTAGGCCACTTGCATTTCTACGAAAACACGAATCCGATTGAAAACGACGAATGGGTTGTGTTTCTGTTACGTACAATAGAAGAGGTCATTGCAGGCGAGATGACCTCGCTCAGTCAAAAAAGTCTGGCTAGCATTATCATATCGCCTTTATCAAATTCGAATGTCAGCTCAAAAGTCCTCGGTTATGTCGCCAATTTACTATCGTTACCGTTTGTTGTCACGGACACGTCAGAGGGCGCTCTGGAACAGATAAAGAATATATATTTCGATGTTAAAGTCGTGCCAAATTTGGTATACGCGACGAAACTGATGTTTCAATACAAATGCTCGACTAACTTATCAACTTCGTCTACTGCATTTGCAGCGATCGACTCTGAAACACAGCACTTTATAGCCGAATTATCGGATGATGACTCTGAAGCACTACAGCATATTTTTTTGTTGATCTGTCACCTTGTTCATCTTCGATCGGAGTTCTTGAAGCACTTTTGTGATGCCGTAGCTACACTTAATGTATACAATATTTTGCGTGACATGCTATCGTTGTGTAAGTAGACTCAATTTTCCTGTAACTGTTGTTATTAGATACCGTACATGCTAAAACTAATATAAAAAGTGGTGTATTTGTGCGGTGAAAACCGTGAAGGCGTTGGGGCCCAAATTCCAGAACGTTCCATTGTGATATATTTAGAGGGGCTAGTTACGATTAAACAGGTAGTTTGTGATCCAAATTCATGCATCTAAGTTTATATGAAGCGCAAACAAAATTATGAACTAATAAACGGCTACCGCTAAAAAAGTTAAAGACAATTAATTCAAGCCTTTGTTTGCTGTTGAAACCCTAAGTTACGAGGGTACATTTTTTGACATTTACACACTGCGGAACATCGGTAATTTATTAGTTCAACTAATAAAATCACTTAACTATACTTATAATTGAACGCGCACCGGTGGTCTCGGCCATAGAAACGTAGCGCGCCGAGAGGGATTTACTATATTCAAAACATATCAAATAGCGGAGGGCATTTATTAACCCCTTGATTGTTATTATAATTTATTTTTAGCAAAACAGAGAGTGCGATTAGTAATTGACCTATTGGCGATTTTGACACACATCCTTAGAACGTTACCGGATCGTACAGATGTCATTACCAAGATTCTAAATACTGATAACAGCGAGTTTAATGTTGTCCACTTACTTAAGAGCTCAAACCCTTTACTCAGGGAACGAACCTGTTATTTTGTACAAAATTTGGGGAAAAAATGCTCTGAAGTTCTTAAAAGTGAATGGACGGAATCCGTACGTGACATACTTGAGACTTTGATTTACGACTCCATCGAGGATGTTAGAAATGTAAGTTGCACGTTTGTAGATTTTATATAACTTGATTGAGCAGGCAGCCGAAGTGACTGTTCAAGATCTGAAAAAGTTACCATTTTATCAGTGATGAAGTGGTTAGAGCAGCTAGTGGAAACGAATTGTAAATACTTTTGCTGTCGTTACGCTCTGAATTGTGAAGAGTGTAAGCCAGATTGAAGAGATTGTAAAAATAAAGCTTTTTAACATAAAAAAATCCGAAAAATTTTTCTTTCAGGTTCCTTAGGGATAACTTCTCTTTTGGCTTTTAACCTATATCCAGCGTGGTGCCCATCAAAGTGCATGCAAAATAATTGTAAATCACAAGTTTCTTTTAGTAACAAAGACATTCTTGTGACTGTAATAAGTTGAAAAATAAATTAACTTGATCTCATTTGATTATTATGATCCCAAACACCAAAGATGCACAAATAAAAATTGCCAGCGACTTCATTTAGTTCAATTGGCAAGATTTAATTAGTAGAAGTTACTAGTGAATTGCCAGAAGTTTCCTTTCAATTTTCTACATCCGTAGTGTGCAAATTGTGCATCTAGCAGCCACCTTTTCCCCAAGTACGTTGCTCCGTTTTAATTTGAAGCATATTCGATCTTCGCATCAGCTTTGGAATGGTGTCGTCGATTAGGATTGCTAGTGATAAGGTAGGTCTCTTGCCCGATACCATCTAAAAAGTGAAATCGAATTAGAAAAAGATTATATGTAGGTATAATTTGATTAATAGGTAAGTATATAATCCTTATGGGGTAACAAGAAAGAAACAAATTGTCAATTCGAAATCTCTCATCATGTCATCATTCCGGAAAGACAGACAAAATGTACAATTTCAAAGTTTAGTTTAGCTTTCTCAGATCGACCGGGATCGGCCTGTAGAATCCATAATTTCAAACAGTTCTAAGATTGGGCTACTAGTTCAAAAGTTACAGCCCTTTGAATTTTCTTTCGAAATTAGTTTCATAACTTTTGATTGAGAAGTCTAATCGAAAAAGTACAAATCGTTTTGGATTCTACGCACCAAAATTAATAAGAAAAAGTGTTTTCCCGAGTAATTTTGGTTAGTCGATTTTTGGTAAAAAAAGGAAGGTTATACACTGCCTTTTTTTGAGGTCCCCAAAAAAAATTGTCTCAGATCGACCGGGAAAAAACATTTTCTTATAGAATGAGGCCTGTAGAATCCATAATTTCAAACAGTTTCAAGATTGGGCTACTGGATCAAAAGTTACAGCCCTTTGAATTTTCTTTCGAAATTAGTTTCTAGTCTATAACTTTTGATTGAGAAGTTTAATCGAAAAAGTACGAATCGTTTTGGATTCTACGCATCTAAATTAATAAGAAAAAGTGTTTTCCCGAGTAATTTTGGTGTAGTCGATTTTTGGTAAAAAAGGAAGGTTATACACTGCCTTTTTTTGAGGCCCCCAAAAAAAATTGTCTCAGATCGACCGGGAAAAAACATTTTCTTATAGAATGTGGCCTGTAGAATCCATAATTTGAAACAGTTCTAAGATTGGGCTACTAGTTCAAAAGTTACAGCCCTTTGAATTTTCTTCCGAAATTAGTTTCATAACTTTTGATTGAGAAGTCTAATCGATAAAGTACAAATCGTTTTGGATTCTACGCATGAAAATTAATAAAAAAAAGTGTTTTCCCGAGAAATTTTGGTGCAGTCGATTTTTGGTAAAAAAGGAATGTTGTACACTGCCTTTTTTTGAGGCCCCCAAAAAAAATTGTCTCAGATCGACCGGGAAAAAACATTTTCTTATAGAATGTGGCCTGTAGAATCCATAATTTCAAACAGTTTCAAGATTGGGCTACTGGATCAAAAGTTACAGCCCTTTGAATTTACTTTCGAAATTAGTTTCTAGTCTATAACTTTTGATTGAGAAGTTTAATCGAAAAAGTACGAATCGTTTTGAATCGATTGGATCTTATAGAATGTGGCCTGTAGAATCCATAATTTTAAACAGTTCCAAGATTGGGCTACTGGATCAAAAGTTACAGCCCTTTGAATTTTCTTTCGAAATTAGTTTCTAGTCTATAACTTTTGATTGAGAAGTTTAATCGAAAAAGTACGAATCGTTTTGGATTCTACGCATCTAAATTAATAAGAAAAAGTGTTTTCCCGAGTAATTTTGGTGTAGTCGATCATGGTAAAAAAGGAAGGTTATACACTGCCTTTTTTTGAGGCACCAAAAAAACATTGTCTCAGATCGACCGGGAAAAAACATTTTCTTATAGAATGTGGCCTGTAGAATCCATAATTTGAAACAGTTCTAAGATTGGGCTACTAGTTCAAAAGTTACAGCCCTTTGAATTTTCTGTCGAAATTTTAAAAAAAGGAAGGTTATACACTGCCAGTGCAGAATTCGTAGGCAACTTGTGTATCTTCCACACAGCCCTGAAGGATCAACCTCAAGGGAGGCATTGAGCAAAAGGACCAGGCTAACCTAATCGCTCAGTTGGGAGAAGGTTAGTAACCCACCCGAACCTGTGATGGGGAATACGTCAGTACAACACCAGCAGCGCTACTACAGGGGCAACTGCAAGAAGCTACGGAAGCATCACCGCCCAAGCTGACAAGACAACCTGTGGTGAATGCTTCCTCCAGCGTCAGCAACTCACCCGGGCCGATTTCGTACTGGGAGGAGTTTGCGAATATTGAGGCGCTGCTGGAGTTCCATTCTAGCTACGCCGGATAAACGATAGACAGCTATTTCTATATACTAACCGTATGAAAGAGAATGTTATACTAATAAAGCCAGAGGCGGATTTAAAGGGGGGCACTAAGGGCACGGTTTCTGGTCATCGGGGCACACAAGCGACCGTTTCTTTGATACTCTGCAAGAAAAAAAGAAATAACGTGCATTTACTGGCCGTTATATCACGACTACACATACAGTTAAGCTGTGACATACAGGGTAAGTAGTAAAAGCATCAACCTACTACACGAAAACTGTGATTGATCTCAGTCGGGCGTCACCGCGGAGTATCTCTGACCACATAACGAACTCGCAAGTCACTCCAGAAGCGACTATGTCAAATCATAGAATAATTTCGTTTGAAATGAAATGCAAGAGAGCCGTCCAAAAGAGTGATCGCAACTCCCAAGGTAACGGATATTCCCTTTTACAAACATCCCCTTGGAGAAAAACTTAGAGAGAGCCCTGTCGAGGGACGCCTCTCGGGTCCTGCCGACTTACAGGACAAAGTAGATTGTTTTTACCAACTCCATTGTGGAGTCATTTGAACAGGCATGTCCTCTGAAAGAATTCCAAACCGTCTCGGAAATATCAGAGTTAAGAATACAAATAAATGCTACCTTTGGAATGGGCTGTTATAACTAAATCATAAATAATGTTGAAGCGAATTTTATGTTCTTTTAATTTCATTACAAAAATATAGATACACAGTCTGAATTCACTTCCTTAATCCAACTTTCCTAACTCACCTCTGTTTTGAATAAAAATCTTCACCTCCCTTCGTGTACCGACTCTTTACTCATTCTCTACTTCCTCCGCGGTCCTCAGATCACTTACCTTGCCTTCCGTTCTTTACCACTTGCTTTGCTGGACACCATTTCATTCTGTTGCTTCTTCCTTTTTGTACGATACTATCGTTACCTTATTCTTCCCTTCCCTCTTCGTATCCCCCCCTTAATTCCTGCAACGTTCCTCTATCCCCCCCTTAATTCCTGCAACGTTCCTCTCTTCATCCCCAATTTTCATCATTCACGCTTTTCTTGTGATAAGACTTAACCTCCACTCTCACTCCCTCATTCTATTCTTAGTTTACTTCCCTCTTTCCTTTCCTTCACTCTTTTCGTATGTCTCTACTGTTCTCGTTTATTTGCTTATTATTGTTCCTTTCTTTTCTAATTGGGAAATGTAAACCGTACTGAATAAAAAAAGTCAAAATGTAGGCCGTAACAATTAAATATTTTAAATACAATTGCAGGTCATCGTACATTTTTTCACGAAAATATACGATTATATCATTACCCAAAAATAACCATTATAAATTACTACACTTACAGTACGAGTATTTTTTGGAGTACAAATTTTACGCTACTTACTCAATAATGTCGACTTATTATCGTTATCGTTATTGTAATTTAATTATAAGCACGCTTACGATTTAATAAATTATTCTTTCATCATCACAGAAATTTTGATTAAAGAGTTAATGAACGTATTGATTACTTTTTGCGCCTTTTTCTCTATCATTATTTTACTTTTTCTGTCTTTTCCCTCCCAACTTACCTAACCCTAAATAATCTTCCCCTTCCTTAGTGTGCCGAACTCCCTTATTTACTCATTGTTTCCCCCTCTCCGCGGAATGCCCACTTTTTCCTCAACACTGTTCATTACCACTTGGTTTGTTTCCATCTTTCTGATGCCCTTCCCTTTGCTCATCTTTCTTTTACTACATTTCGTATATCTCCGCTCCTCCTCTAGTCTTTTTTTACCCTTTCCTCATTTTTTAGTAGATACCCGCTCCTGTCTGTTACAATTCAAAATTAGAAACCAAATAACAATTACTAAAATCTGGTTGCGCCAACTGAATAAAAGAGGCAAAATTGAGTTTAGTGAAAATTTGAAATTGCCGTTGAGCCGGTAGGACTATCATTTTCCGAGGAAATTTACGATATTACAGGCACAGTAGGAGCATATTATTTTTGCGGTACAAATTTTACAAGCTGTTAACGCTATCGTCATTGTTATTTCATTACGATTTAATAAATCAGCTTTTAATGATTACAACTGTCGCAGCATGCAATTATGAAGATCATATGCAACGGTTCAAATGACAATATTACATTTAGCCTTGACATTGTTAACACATACTTTGTATACCTAGATAATTAGCTTCGTTAATACTTGCGTAATCATGTCTTAATTTAAACCATGTAGAGATACGTTAGTCAAGTGAGAGCTTTCCGACAAGTAATTCTGAAATGTTATATTTCACGTTCAAGAAACGGGATGTTTTGGTGAGCGCAACAATTTTACGTCTGAAGAGGACCAAAGTTTGAACAGCAATTACGTCAACACCAAAAGCTTGGTTTTTCCGCTATACATTCTTCCTCCACTAAACATGGTTATTGGCATAAAGTAAACAACGTAGTCTATGTTATTAGTAATTAGGAATCACCCGGGAAAACTCGTTCCGATAAATTCGGCTTCTTCAGGAACCCCGCTGGACCTAGCCCCACCACTATTGTGAATGAATTTAAGAATGGGATCCAATTTATGAGTTATTTAGGAGCTTTTCATAATCGAAAAATTCTTATGGGGTGGCCGAGTCTACTTGGATTCAGCCCCCCACTGATTCGAATTACTTTTTTCAAATTAAATTTTGTACTGGAATTACGAGCTATTTAAGAGCCTTCATTTACAAGTAATTTTGATTTTTGAACAAGAACAACTCACGTCCTGGAAAGAGCGAATTTATCGTAAAAACCTCTAGTGCACGTAGTTCCGCCTAAGGCCGTTTAACATTGATGGTAGATTGAGTGAGTTGACAGCATGACAGCATACAGAATTTCCCCATTATGTTTGTTGTATTATAAGTTTCCATTGTACGAAGACTCGGCTCGAAAAATGGCCACCGAAATTTTGGCCGCCATGACAACACGCCTATAGCTAAATTCGCCCATGGAAGATTCGCCCTGGAAAGGTTTTTGCAGGGAAGTTTTGAACTCGAACAATTTTCAAAGCCATCTACAAATTTTTGTAGAGCCAATCATGGCCTATAGGCCATGGAGCCAATATTCACCCGCGTGAAGTTAGTTCCTCAACATGAAAATAATGAAACTCCAATACGTTTGCACAATGATTGCACATTTAAGCACACTTCAATTTTTCGTTTGCATATTTCTCTAAAAAAAAGATATTGAAAAAACAAATTTGAGGTTCCAACGTCACGATATCTAAATACGGGCGCTCGAATAGACAGATCCACCAAGTTAGCCCCCTGTCATGAACATTTTTAAATAGTGCTAATGTTGTGCCAAATTGTGCTGACCAGATTTCTTCGAATTGAAACGCGGGTAATTTGACTGTTATCCCCTCGATTTTTTAAGGCCCAAATTCCACTACTACTTTAACGAGTTGTGCTCAATGCATATTGGATTGTGCCGGTGAAATATTCGAAAATAATAATAATAATGTTTCTTTATTAAGCAAAAATAAAACATAAGAAAAAGAAATAACAATTTCAAATTTAAAGAAAAATTGCTTAAAAGGTGGGAGATTGGCCAAAGGCCGTTTTTCACTCCTACCATCGGTACATATTAAGCGACGTGAATTCATAATCCATAAAGAAAACAAAAATAATACTTATGCACAACAATAAGACAGAAGTAAGGTAAAGAAAATTAACAACAAAGAAAAGAAAATTAAAAACAAAGAAAACAAAAGATTAAATGGCCCTATTGATATTTGTTTCTCTGGAGAGTTCTGTACGTAACATGCTTTTAAAATTATTAACACTTTTGCAGTTGGTATAATAAAATAATTGTTTAAAATCTTGCATGACAAATATGAAAAGCAATTTTCAAATTTGGAGGACTTATGTTCCACGAGTGAGTAATACTCATAATAGTCTTGTGGTATATGCGATAGTTGCTGCACTCAAATCTCGGGGGCCAACTTGAATCTTAGCCCTCACGTTTTTGCAAATACGGAATCAGTAACAATGGCAATGGTGCATATGGGATTGCGCCTTTCAAATTTTCGCACATGGTCACTGTAACTTTATAAGGACAGTGGCGACAACTTATCATAATCCGCCATATTGGAGCTAACGAATATATGGAAAACGGTATAATAAAATGTACATATAAAGGTAACCATTAATCATTAAATTGTGCTTGACATTTCAGTGTGTTCTGTCACTTCTTGTCCCTTGTCGCGTGTTTCTCCTTCCGGAATAAAAAGTATTACTTTAGTCCCTTAAATGAAAGACAAAACACGTTGATTTAGTCCACGGAGGACAAGAGACCAATCAAAAACGAGATACCCTGTTGTCGGCACTGTCTCTATAAAGTTACTGTAGTCTTACTGTACTCGGTGGTTCCTGCACTCAAACCTCGGCTGCCAACTGACTCTTAGCCCCAACGATTTTTACAGATATAAATAGAATAAGCAATAATGGCAATCAATGTGCTCGATGCATCATATTGGATTGTGCCGTTCAAATTTTCGAAAATAGTCTTACGATACCCGGTAGCTGCTGTACGCAAATTTCGGGGTCCAAGCTGAGTCTCGGCCCCCACGTTTTTACAATAAGGAATAAGCAATCATGGTAATCGATGCATACTGGATTGTGCGGGCTGTTCAAACTTTTGAAAATAGTCTTACGGTACTCCATATTTCCGGCACTCAATGTCGCTGGTCATCTTGACTCTCAGCCTCCACCGTGTGGATGCGTGTGTCAGTCACGAACTTGTCACGATACCTCCCCATCGACATGTAGTAATGAACTGCGCGTGCCGATGCTATGCGCGGATACTGCAGGAGAGAGAGAAGGGAAAACTAAGATGCAAGCTCTCTCTATGATGCTTCTATTGATTGCATCCGAATTCAATTGAAAGAACCAATAAGATGCGTAACCGTAAGAGAAAGCTTGCCTCTTAGTATTCTCTTCTCTTTCACCTGCAGTATTCGCCCTTAGCATTGGCACTTCATACCCCATTAGCTCCACACCCAACTTGATGCTTAACTTCCACGTTTTTTTACAGATATGGAATCAGCAATGTTGATAACTTGGATGAAAAAATAACTGGATTGCTAGCAAAGTCAAATTAATGAAGCCAACATCTACAGCGCCATCAAAGGGCAGTTGTGCGTTTTGTGAAACGAAATTTGACACACGTCAATGTTACGAGATTTAATTTGGGTGTTTTATTGCGATTTTATGCAATTTTGTGTTAGTTAGTTGTGTTACTTTTACCGACCAAGAACAAAGTTGAAGAAATGACAGTAGATGAAAATGTAAACACTTTTCCTGATCATCAAAATATGTACCTTAATCGTTGTGTAACACCCTCACCGTCATGTACTACACGTTATCCTGGAGATTGGTTAGATGCTGCAATAAACATGTACATTTGTTACACAAAAGCTTATTCCACGATCTATTGGTATCATTATCCAAAAATTATATCTACTTCAAATTCATTTATTATATAAAATAATTCGTCATGTAAAAAGTTAAACAGTTATCGTGTAAATATTTTGTGTGGATATACTTATCCTTGCAAATTTCATATTTAGCGCCTCAGATTTAGTTCTCATTTTAGTCATACCCAGTGATGGCGCTGCAGATGTTGGCTTCAATTTCTATACGCTAGCAGTTCAGGTTTAAATGGTCGAAGCTTGATAATCACTGGGTACTAGATGCATATTGGATTGTGCCATTAAAATACTCTTTCATGATAGTTTCTGTTCTCACAAGTCTCTGGAGCCACTTAGACTCTCAGCTATCGGGCGTTTTTAAGATATGGTACCAAAAATAATGCTAAATGATTGTGCTCGATGTATAACCAATTGTGGTTTGGGTTCAATACGAACAAAACTATTTAAATTTTGTTGTTCACAAAAGAATTGCAATAGCCTACTATTTAATAATGTTGTAGTGAAACATGGCATGTACCTCAGAGCCATATGGCTGTGTTGAGTGTACAGTTTCAATATAATTAATAACTAAAAAAAGAGATCTTTCAGAGGACAGCTGCTCCTTCTTTAAACTAAAAATTTCACAAATATAAAGAATATAAAAAATTTTGGAGTTATTATAACAAAACAAAAATCATAACAAAATGAATATAAATAAAACATAAAAAGAAACAAATTCGGGTGGAATGTGAACAACCAATCTTTTAACTTCGGGAAAAACTTATTTTTCCTTTTTTCACTACTAATTTCCAATGGAATTTTATTGAAGAAGGTCACGGAGGTATAGGAATACAATCGTTTAAACGCTTCAGATGTAGATTTTGGAATTACTACACGATTTAAATATCTTAACCTAGCTGAATACATCAGAGTTTGAAACTGATTGGCCACCCCTTAAATAAAAAATACGTAAAACTTTGAAGGTGTAGAGATGTCTAAATGAAGTACTTTCAGAATGTTAAAGAACGGATATGAATGCTCACCCCTCCTAACGCGAAAAATCTGTCTACAATACTTTTTTGTGCTACAACAATAGGATTGACTGTAGTAGTATAGGCCCCAACCCAGCAGGACAACCCGTACTGTATCTTACTTTCTACATTCGCAAAATAAATTGTTTGCAAGTCAGCCAGTGGACAAACATACTTTAATGAATAAAATTTCCTCAAAACCATATTTGTATATTTTTTTATCCCAGTTATATGGTTCTTCCAATTGCAGTTTTCATCCAGATGTAGGTATACCCAGATACTTTTATACACACCTGTTCAACCACAATACAATTAACACAAAAATTTGAATTTTTTTCTTCCTTTAAACAGTTTACACATTTAAAATGCATATTGTTAATTCTGTTGTCTTTAAGACCCGATGAATGATGGTTTTTTCACTTAAAGCTAATTGGTTAACAGTAAACCATATCTTTAAATTATTTAGATCTTTTTGTATTATATTTTCCAAGCCACGAGACGTACTTGCTGTATAACAGAAAGCGGTGTTGTCGGCAAATTTATATATATAATAAAAAGAATCGGCCCAAGATGGAGCCTTGTGGAACTCCACAGGTAACGGGTAATAAAGAACTTGTAACCTGATCTACACGTACACACTGGTTTCTATGCAACAAATAACTCTTAAACCACTCCCCTTATACCTGCTTCATACATTTGTTGCAATAGGATGACATGGTCCACTGAATCAAAAGCTTTGGTGATGTCAATGAAAAGTCCTGCAACTTTTTGTTTGGAGTTTAAACCACCGAATATACCTACCCGTGCAGAAAGACAACAGAGCGTCCTTAGTTGACTTGCCCTCAACAAAACCGTATTGCTTGTTACTAATAAACTTATTTATATTTAAAAATTTCAAAAATTTTTGAAAAAATGGAAAGCAATGAAATCGGCCTATAATTATTTAAAGCTGTTCTATCGCCTTTTTTTAAACAGGGGTACCACAACGGCGTTTTTCAAACTGTCTGGAAATTCACCGCTCTGCAAGCTTATGTTAATTATTTTTGATAAAACTGGACTATTTATATCATTAACACTTTATACCACATATGCAGATATTCCATCCAGTCCAGGAGCCTTATTAGGCTTTAACTTGGTGATGTGATTGTACAACAAACTTCTTCTTTATATGTGGGTAAATAAAAGGAAAAATGATTTTTGATTATAATTACAAGGAAATATTTTTTGTAATCATCACCAGTATCCAAACCGTTCCTCAGATTAACGACAGCGTTTTTAAAGAACATGTTAAATTCGCTTGCTATGTTAAAAGCGTTTGTTAGCATAGGTAATGGTAGGTTGCTCAAATTCGTGTACGCAATGAAGTGTAGTATTTTTTTTCGTTAACGCCCAAGATGTTATTGATAATCTGCCACCGCCTCTTTGTGTCGTTTTTATGCGCATTGAACAAGTTTAAATAATAGTTACTTTTACGAGTTTTCATATCGTTTTTTTAAATTTAAAGAAACTGTTTCATAATCGTGCTTAAGTTTAGAATTTAGAGGATTTTTTTAAAGTTTCTTATATAACAGATTTCTGCGTTGTTCACGTATGCACAGTTCAACAGTCATCCGAGGTTTATATACAGACATATGGATCTCAAAAAGAGCTCTAGATAAATTGAATTGGAAAATGCGCTAAAAATGGCGCTCAATATTATCATGAAGATCGCCGCACAAATTTCCATGGTAATACTAAAGACGATGTGCCAATGAAATATAACAGAAATCGAACACCGTTTTTCCGAAACCAAAATCTATCAGTCGAAATTCATTTGGTGACATTCGATAAAAACGGATGAATGTACCCGACCCCATTTATTTTCGTAATTTCTTTTTTAGGGCGGTAAAATCGAATAAAGTACAATATACAGTTCTATTTTAAGGTTACGGGCTAAAACCATGATGTTTCAGTAAAGGAAACATTACCAATGAAATATATAACGCTCCCTTATTTTAATATTGGGGGGCTAAAATTGTGAAGCTGTCCTCTTAAAATTAATTTTTTCAGTATCTTTTTTTTAGGGAAATGCGCAAAAGAACAATCGAGGTGTGCCTACATGTGCAAACAAATTGCAAACGAATGAAGTTCAATTAATTTAATGTTGGGGGGCTAAAATCTTGAAGTTGGTCCCCCAAATTTGTTTTGAAATCTTTTTTTGGAGAAATGTGCAAACGAAAAATTTAAGTGTATCTACATGTGCAATTAACGAAGGAAGTATTTGACGTTTCATTATTTTAATGTTGGGGGACTAACTTCACACAGGTCCAATATTCGGGGGGTGAGTGGCGCACTAATCTTCTGGGGACAAATTTTTCGAAGGCGAGGGGCGACTCTATCAGAGGCGAATTTTCCTGTAGTGCATTTTCACTAGCAATCACCGTAGATTGTACCTTAACATAAGGTTATCGTCGAAAAGCTTGCGATACAGATTGTTTACTTTTATAAAGTTTACAACTCCGCAAGGGAAAAAATGCGATAGCAGGGGCGTCGCTAGGAAATTTTCCAAGGGGGGGCAGCGTGAGATTTTTTTAATGAGGTTTTAAAGGGGCAATTTGGGAACATATATCTATTATATACAGAGTGCCCCAACGAGAAGTATACAGAGGGCTTTTAGGGTATTAAATTTAGAAATTTCGAAAAATCCTCGAACACGTCAATTTTGTATTCGAGGGGGACAACTTTTGGAATACAAATCACGAACCCAAGTCTTCACCCCTCTACGTAGGGAGCTTAACCCCTAAAATCCTATGGCAAATGGCACATTATTTGAAAGCCAATTTAATCGTGATTACTAATCTGCTTTGCTTTTTAAATTCTATTGATTCGTTTCGAAGATATTCGCATTTGAAACCAAAACAAATGCGATCTAAATCACCTTGTATTAAAATTTAATTTTAATACAAGGTTTAAATTGTGCAAAAAATAACAAATAACTTTAAACACACATCATTTATTTCCATAAATGCTCGAATTGTAATGTTCCGGGCGGAGTAGCATAAACTTTATTCTTTAAATATCCCCACAAGAAGTAATCTAAAGGAGCGTATTCAGGCGGGGATATATATATATTTATTATATCAGGGGAAAAACCATTTTAAATGCGAATATCTCCGAAACGAATCAATAGAATTTAAAAAGCAAAGCAGATTAGTAATCACGATTAAATTGGCTTTCAAATAATGTGCCATTTGCCATAGGATTCCATTTAAAATTTTAGGGGTTAAGCTCCCTACGTAGAGGGGTGAAGACTTGAGTTTGTGATTTGTATTCCAAAAGTTGTCCCCCTCGAATACAAAATTGACGTGTTCGAGGATTTTTCGAAATTTCTAAATTTAATACCCTAAAAGCCCTCTGTATACTTCTCGGTGGGCCACTCAGTATATAAATTCTATAACGTAAATGTATATTTCCACAAACGGACTTATGTGTACAAATACATATAAAAATTATAGGAAATTATCGCAAACACATTCGACGTGGATTGCTTGCAAAAATTTCTACAGTTTGGTTTATATAATAATCTTGATTTTTGAAAATCATATCACGATGAACACTCATCATAGCCAAACCATCAAGACGGGCTTGTCCCATGGTACTTCTTAGCCACGTCTTTATCCTCCTTAGTCCACTAAATGACCGCTCCACCGTACATGTTGTGCACGGCAGACAAACTAAAATCTGCAGAGCTGTTTTAATTTACGGAAAGAACTCGTCTGCCTCTTTTAAAACATCCACCACGGTCAACTCGTCGATCGTTGTATCCACTTTATTCGCCCATAGATTTCGCCAAAGCTCTAGGTATTTCACTCGAAATGTTAGGAAGGTTATAAATGTGATTTTAGATAAAATCATATAAACTGCACATGTAAACGTGGACCGTGGTAAGTATATCACACGTTTTTATAAGCAAGGTTCTGTAATTTTTGTGTTCATTTTTCATTTCCAGGGGGGGGCAACTGCCCCTCCCTGCCCCTCGCTGGCGACGCCCATGTGCGATAGGGTTTAATGTATTTGTGATAGGATGGTTGATAATTGTTGCAGACTGACGCAATTCTTATGAGGGCAAAACTATGAAGATCATAATGGTGATGGAAAAAGTGTCAATACCGTATCGTCCAAAATAAACCTGATTTTTTAATCTTTGTAGAAGAACTGCTCGAATTTGCGATTTGTCAATCTTCTGCATCTTGCATAATCAGTCATAGGTCAAGCTTGAAGTTCATCGCTTATCACACTCACTGCGCAGTTATTGATTCGAATCCTGGAGTATAAGTGCAATTTCATTCGATGATTTTTGAAACATACCCCAAACAGTATTCATTTTGGGTTTGTCTTCCTGTTGCCTCGAACACTCTTAATTGACGAATCAAAATTAGTTGCTCGAACTTGGGTGAACCCTATTATCCTTTTCTTCGCCTTGGATGTTACTGATTACCGTTATCCAACCACTGAATTGTGTAATTCGTGCATGTCTACATTGTATACGGCCATGACGGACACGTGTGATGATATCC
>NW_022170738.1:1688272-1747821 GCF_008802855.1 Photinus pyralis
ATATATGAAGCAGTCTATTACGCCCAAGGGCATAATGAGAGGGCATAATGGATTGTCATCTCATTATGCCCTCAAACGGCCTGTCAAATTGATTGACGGAGTTATATTATGTCATAAAAAAGATGCAACTTGATTCGTATGAAGCACTTTAATGTTGGGCAAACAATAATCATGACATTTGTATATTGGAAATGCATTCCTTGGAACGATAAAAAATAAAATGTTGTATGCACCTCAGGCATTACTCAATATTTAACCCTCGGGCGACTTACAATCCCTCGGGCCGGAGGCCCTCGGGCTCTGTCGCCCTTGGCATAAATATTGCCTTAATGCCCTTGATGCATAATAATATTATGGAACTTATCCAGGTTAAATCGGTCGCGTAAAAAGTTTCTGTACGCAATAAAGCCGTGTCTCCAAAATTAGGGCTACCAAGTAGCACGCAATATGGAAGCAATAATGGCTATAAACTGGCGCAACATTGATTTCATATTGTATTTTTATATTGCGCCAACATAGAATGTGAACGCTTTTAAAAATTGGGCCAATATAGTAAACAATATTGGTTCAATGTCATTTACAATATAAAACCAATACTGTTATACTACATTGGCCCGATCTCATAGTTACAATATCGGGGAAATATTGCAGCCTACATGGGACCAATATAGGATGTAAATGCTTTGTAAATGGGCCAATATTGTTGAACTATATTACTCCAATATAGAATGGAAATATTGGGCGAATAATGTAATCTATATTGTACCAACATAGATTTTGAAAGCTGTTAAACCTTGATTCAATATTTTCTCATAAGGCCGAATCAATACTGTTGGACGATATTAAACCAGAGTGGTTCTACGTATGTAAGTGTACAACATAATAAAATAGCAGGTAAATTGAAAAGCGTAGGAAAACGGAATATCGAATTTATTCTGTAAAGAAAGAAAATGATGTAAAACTAAGATGTTACAATTAACGATTTATACTTTTCCCTTTCCATGTGACCCCTGTCCTATTCTGCAGCAGATGCCAAAGTCCCACTCACATGACCCAACAGCTTGGAATTTATTCTTAACTGTAACTAAACAATATCAAAGATTAAAAAAAAACTTATGAAAATTGATATATCTGATTATTAGCACAAAATCTACTTCGTGCCTACATCTTAATGTTTATGCAAGCATTACCAAACCAAATTGAAACTTAATCTTATAGATATACCTATATAATAGGTACTTACCCTTTATTTTCAGTTTCTCACAGGATGCACAAATAAAGAAAGTCACAAAATACTCGTTGACAATAATAACACTTGCACATCTACAAATACAAAATGAATTCTGCATGCATTCTGCGTAATGATCACACAGATCACGTAAACATTAAGTGTAGGTAGATTTGCTTAATGGCGTGCTTATGTAGCGTTGCGCACACTCTCCGAAATGATGCTATACTTAAAAGTGCTCTCTCATGTTTTTAATTATATAAAGGCCCAAGATTGTGCCCATATTATTTTTTCCTATGTTGATTAATACAATATAGGCCCAATGTCGATAATATCAATATAATAAGATATGGAATTCAAACATTAGACCAACATTGCGCCAATATTGTTTTGTTCTATGTCGATTAAAACAACATACGTCCAATACCGACAATATCAATATAATAAACATATTGACTATACAATATTAAACCAATATTGGAAATATAAGTGTGAGACTACATTGACTGACCAACATTGCGCGTACATAGTTTTTTTGTACATTGATTTAAACAATATATGTACAACGTCGATATAAACAATGTTGGTTACTTACTGTTAAACCAATATTGAACCATTATTAGAAATATCTATATAACATTATATTGGTTATTCCAGATTGCGCCCATACCAGAATTATCTATATAGAATTATATTAGATATTCTATATTGATCCAACATAAAGTTTCACAATATTGGATTTACAATATATGTCCTATATAGGTGGAACATTGATGATGTTCCAGCATATGAACTTTACAGAGATTTTAACATGTAGGTCCAATATATAAAACGATATGCAATATTGCGCCAACATATTTATATTGGGCCTAGATATCCCCTTTCTAATGCCAAGATTATGCGCTACCTGGGACGTTGGTAAAAAAAAAACAGTCATCACTTATTCCATTCCCCATTCTCAGTTCCCCCAATCGTTCTATAAAGGATACCCGGTCGCCTTTTACGTCGAAACGTAGCCCTCATTTTCGAACTTGGCGGCGGTTTCGATACGGGTACCTGAAGAAGATGTTTTTCTTGGACGGGCTAGGGTCTGGTCGGTAGCTTAGCCTTCCCCAGTTTTGAAAAAGGTAATGATTCGTTATTGTCATTCTGCAACAGTTCCTCTGGTTTCTAATGTAAATTTCTGGAAGTACAACAGGACCTGTTTCAGTTTCAAGCATCTAGTTTTTGGATTTTATTCGGTCCGGTGGGTTCTTGAGCGCCAACCAAATACTTGATCGTTATCGTTATCAATCGGTGGCGTGTCTGCAAAAATTAGATAAGCGCCAGCCGGCTTTGTATTCGAAAACTTGCAAATAACAAAAAAATTCATTGGGGTCATGAGCGCCCATTCAGCCTTTTAAATAATTAGAATGCATTAATTAAATGAGTTATAGTAAAGGAGCGCCGATCAAAGAGATTTTGGTGTCAAATTGGTCGCGCTTAATTCACGAAGCGATTGTCATACGTAAGTTATATCTTTTGCCTGTTTTACTGACCGTATTGGCAAGTAATTCTTTTTGCCTGTTTTATGGACCGAGCAATTAAATATTTTGCCTTTTTGATTGCCGTAAGTTACGTCTTTTGTCCATTATATATGCAACCGCACCGTATGGATCCTTTTGCAGTTTTTCTTTTGCATTTTTACCTTCATTTTTTACATTTTCAATTTGTTTTCTACTAGCGCTGTAATAATTTCTCAAGGAAATTTTTGCCGGTTGGGCTGTAACTTCGTTTTAGGGTTACCGAAGTGACTGCCGTCATTTGGTGGACCTGTACCACCGACCTCGTCCAGGCGCGAGATTTTCGTCTGGTGGCGCTCGAGTCCGTCTGTACCTCCGTTCCCGGTACCGCCGTTTCGCCGTTTTATACCGCCGACTATCGCTTGATAAATGACTATACCCTGTGTATTAATATATTTAATAAAATTAGATTCCAATAATAATTGAACTAATTGGTTTTAATTTCTTTAAACTCACCGGATATGCGCGACCAACTCAGGTTCGTCGCAAATTGTGTGGGGGTTCTTGTGTTAGTCCCACAGCTTCGGGTTGCTTCAGTGGAAATACTTCTGAGAATAAAGAAATTATAATTCTATTTTGTCTAACTAAAAAGAAATACAAAACAAAATAATGTTATATACAGTAGAGACTAAAACTTTATACATAGCCCTAAAAGACTACTTTGACACGAGATAACACTCAAAATATGTAAGATGCTCAAGAAATGGTCCATATGTATTTTTAATGACAGAAGTATCAAAATCGTTATTTATGTACGGATTTTCTTGGGAAGAAGACAACGTATCGGCTTCAGATTTTCACTGTATGAAAGCTTATGAGTTCCAGATGTGCATACTATAAAAATTAATTTTGGTATCGATCACTTTATAGCCTAAAAGCGATATGTTATTCTAAATCCTTATTTATGCACTAATTTTCTTAGGAAAAAGACCAAACTAGATTGTTCGATGTCCAAGTCACTTGAAGACCTGTATTATACATGTACATACTATGTTTTGCAGATGGTAAAAAGATACTTAAAATGATAATAATATATTATATTATTTATGCGCCCACTACCTGAGAAACGCAACCACGGAAACACAATAAACCTAACTTATTTAATGATAGAAAATACACTATTAAATCCCTCTTTCAACCTGAAACACTTTCTTAATTAATATGGCGGATCGCCACATAAAACTGTTGAAGTTTTCTATCTCATCTTCTTTTATTAAATTTTTTAGGAAATATTTGATCATTTATGAGCATGCTATATTGTGTCATATTAAGAAATTTTCAAAAACGGGCAAAGCGGGTCCCAAGAGCGGGCTAAGTCCGCTCTTGCCCCCCTCTGGCTGCAATCCTGGGCCTACACCCCATCTGCGCTTTTTGGCTGTTAAGTTTTCCTAAACAGTCCTAGGTAAAAATAAGTGGACAATGTTATTCTTAATTACCTAAATAATGGCTGTACACAGCATATTTGGTGAAATTCTAGTTTTGGGATTGTTTTTTTTTTAATTTTCAATAGCTGTTGCGTCCCCAAAGTATAGAGTTCTTTCCTTTAGTTATTCCTTCAGAGAAATTATCCTTAGCACACCCTGTATATAACTATTTATCCTGTTTCTGTGAATATTCCCACTCGTTACGTGCGGTACATGAGTCGTCAAATTTAGAATTAATCCTGCATAAATGTGCATTCGTCGAACAGCCATCGAAGAAGAATACAAGATGTTCTCGTACAACCATCAATAATGAGCGTGTCTGTTGAAAAGCAGCATGCCATGTTGGTCGAACTTATTTTGTACAACGCTGTTAAAGCTTTTGTTGTTAGAAGCTTCATCATTTCTTTTGTCGTTAAATCAACCAGCAATCTTGGTTATTAAAAAGCAACCAACGTCAGCCACATCATTTATTGTTTTCGCTTTCGCTTGTTTATTGAACCTACTTCCAAACAACAAGTAACTCCTTTTAATCGTATTCTTTCCGTAATTATTCCAATTTCTACTACATGTGCCATATTTCGCATTTGAAATTTAATTTTTCTCTACATTTTTCAGTTATGTACAAACTACTCGCCTTTACGTTAAAAAACGCCTGGAACATACGAAGCCGTACACGGACCATACACACACTTGTGTTCTTATTCCAAAAATAAGTGGAAATTTCGCCAAAAAAAGTGGAAACTTCGACAAAAAAGTGGAAATTCCCACAAAAAAGTAGAAATTTCAACAAAAAAGTGGAAATTTCGACAAAAAAGTGAAAATTTCGAAAAAAAGTGAAAGCGGCGACAACAAAGCAGAAATTTGACCTTCCCCGCCGCCCCATCGAGTGACCCATCATTTTAAAGGCCATCAAATATTTTTGTCGAAATTTCCACTTTTTTGTAGAAATTTCCACTTTTTTGTAGAAATGTTCACTTTTTTGGCGAAATTTTCACTTTTTTGTAGAAGAAGAACACCAAGTGTATATGTGGCCCGTGTCCGGCTTCGTAGGAACATACGAAGCCGTACACGGGCCACATATACACTTGGTGTTTTTCTTCTACAAAAAAGTGGAAATTTCTACAAAAAAGTGGAAATTCCCATAAAAAAGTGGAAATTTCGACAAAAATATTTGATGGCCTTTAAAATGATGGGTCACTCGATGGGGCGGCGGGGGAAGGTCAAATTTCTGCTTTGTTGTCGCTCTTTTTTTCGAAATTTTCACTTTTTTGTCGAAATTTCCACTTTTTTGTTGAAATTTCTACTTTTTTGTGGGAATTTCCACTTTTTTGTAGAAATTTTCACTTTTTTGTGAAAATTTCCACATTTTTGTCGAAGTTTCCACTTATTTTTGGAATAAGAACACCAAGTGTGTGTATGGCCCGTGTACGGCTTCGTAGGAACAGCTCGTTTCTTCCGTGACTTATTTTGGCATTATTGGTCTACGTGCATACCTATCGAAATATTATAATTATTGTAATGAAATTACTACATAAAGAGAAAACGGCGTAGCGAATACATAAATGTTTCAATTTTATGCATAACTTAACCCACTTATGAGTGCCGTATGGCGTCTATATAGTACTTTGTTGCACAAACACCGTGAAGATAAACTTCTCCATAACTTTGCGACAACAATGTTTATAACATAAACTGTTTTGCTAACGGAGCTTACACTGTTTACCAACTGTAGGTTTGCAAAGTATTCTTACGGCATTTGTAACGAACCCAAGCCAGGTTCCACATTTATTAACGTCGAAAGGGATAGTTTTAAACTCGAACAAAACTAATGTCCAGTTAGGGGCGCTTAAGGGAGTGCGGTTCAAATTAATGCTTGGCAATTAGCAGCCAGCCACCATTAAAGCAATTGAAATTAACACAAAGGCGCATTTTGGAAACACAGTAAATTAAAATGGAATACTAATTTGAAATCAGCAGCTTCGAGCCAAAGTGCATGCCGGAGTGTATTTGTACACTTAATTAATATTCGCTCACTGTTTAGCGCGCTTGTGTGCGGAAAGTAAATTAAATGCACATACACAACATCAAAACCCAGCTCAAAGAGACATAGCGCAGCTTTAGATGCACCCACAAAGTATCGCGAGGCATTTTTCGCATTCTTCCTAGATTGAATTTTGTGTCACGCTGAATACCGGGAAGGAAATAAAAATGGGAACTAAAGCATAAATCAGCAAATGAAATTTCATTATGTCGTGAAGGAAACGATCTTATTATGGCATTGCTTGTGATTACAAGATACAATAAAGGTATATTTCGCAAAGTAAATCCAGCGAGCGATTTCGTGTTTCAAATGAAGCTCTATTAATTGTTATTCAGTTGCTTGAAGTATATATCTCCACCAATTTTTTAAATTATTATTGTTTCGTTGATTACGGTCAGGACTCAGGAGTAAATTTCACTATTTCTAATGGAAGTTGTAATTTCATGATGTAACATAACTGGCAATACTTCGCTAAAACTCTTGTAGTGCCTATCATCCTTCCATATTCAAAACTATAATAATCATTAGGAATTTTCAATGCCCAGCCCCGAAAAAATTCCTAGTGAAGTGAAAATCGGCAAAGATGCTACAACTGCTTCTGGAATTTCAAAAGGTGTAACCATTTTTTATATCGATTCAATTTCCATGGTAGATAATTTTGTAGCTAACTAAACTTAAAAAAAATTCACAGGTTTCGCATTCCATGCAACCATCGGAGACATTGGAAATGATAACCGTATAATAGGGTACATTCGTCACTTGATGCGACACCGTTGTCTTTTCCGCTTGCATGAAAAACTCGGTACTGTATACCCATATACGATATATCTACGAAACCATAAACATTTCCAATGTTACAGACCACGAATAGATAAACGTGCTATGGGTCTTTTAAGGGGTTATTTATTTATACTTCAGGCTGAACAAATTGGCAACAACATTTTCTATATCCTTTTCACTTTCCAGCGAGGTAACAAATTCACGAATAGGCCATATAAGTGTATATTAAAGAAACTCAAAAAATGTCAAATACTATTTAGGAATGCATCTTCTTTTTTCATTGACATTTCATTTACTAAGATTTATTCTTATTAAAATTTGAATATTTAACTTTACTTTGAAATGGCCATCTCTTTTTTTACCTCTAAATCATGTATTTCAACTAGTAATAGTTATTTATTTGTTACTCAGTTGTAAACGTTGATTAACAAGACAAAACGCAAACGGGTAAACGTCATGTTTAAACGCTACTGACTTGTAAAACTGACAGCAGACTTGTAAAACTGACAGCAGACTGTAAAAATTTTACAAGTTAGTAATCTAGTAATTTCATTGGCCAGAATTAATGCGAAGTCTCTGTTACATGGATCACATGATATTTTAGACATTTCTTCAAGATCAATTTAAGAACTAATTATTTACGTTTACTATTGTTTACAAATGAGTAACAAATAAAATATTGTACATTATACGCCAGGTAATAGTTTTTACTGGCTCTAGGAGATGACAGGCTCGCCTAACGGCTCGCCAGTCAACTTCTCCTATCGCCAGTAAAAACTCACTTACCTGGCTAATAATGTAAAATACTATTACACCCTAACCAAATTTTCATTCGTTATTAACATGACCAAATAGGTAATAAATAAACCATTCAATTTGGTTACATTAAATATAAAAATTACGGAAATCTTTTTTCATTCCGAGAAAACGAAACTAGGAACTGGCATCAAATGCAGCAGATCTTTTGACTTACCAAATACATTGAAAATACGCAAATTTAAACTTATAAATCCTTTTAGATCCGTTACTTTAATTTTACCTTCAAGTATTCTACAGATTCCTTCCTTTGACAATGGATCTTAAAAGCATCCAATAAACTTGGCGAAATAAATAAATACGACTAACCTTCGTTTACAATTCTTCTCGTTCGTGGAAATGGTACAAACCCTTACTGCTAATTTCTGTTCGTCAATTTGGGGTTGATATCAAATCTTTTACGGAAGCGGTTGCGTGAAATTGGCTTTTTAGGACGACGGCTCTAATAATAAACTTTTATCTACTTGATTTTACTTGGTTAATACACATCTAGACTATAACAGAAAGCTTTTAGCGAAAATTTAAAGTTTCTAGCAATTGATAATTCTTATACTAGTAGCGGCTAGCGCTATCTAACGGTAAAATTATAGCACCTTCGAAAACCATAACGAAATTATTTCCTTAGATATTCGATCTCACAAGCAATCTAACTCAAAATAGACTAGAGCCTGCACATCTACACTACATCAGAAAGCTTTTGGTGAAAATTTTAAGTCTCTATAGCTCTTGTAATTGCTAAGACCTCAGTCGGACAACCAGCCAGTCATAACGAATATACGAGTAATAGCGTATTTTTTTCCCAAAAATGCGGTAAAAAGGAATCCCGAAAATTAACAATCTGTTTTTACCAAGTAAGATTCACCCGATAAGAACCATTAGGTTGAACGAAATTCAATGAAATTTTCCGATCCGATCTTTTTAAAAAATCAACGTAGGTATCATAGCCGTTGGGTAATTAAATAAACGATGCTTTGTCTTTCACATCTGGGCAACTCCCAGAGCGTTCTCAATTTTTTTCAGTTAGTGAATCCCAAAAGAACCTTTTTCCACAATTGTGCCGATGATTCTTACAAATCGACGGACTGGAATTTTTTTTTAAATCCGAAGAATTTTCTTAATTAACAAATGGAATAATTTCGAAAACGTAACAAGAAATGTAAATAATAATAATAATAATAATAAAGTTTATTGTAAGCAAGATCTTACAAATGGACAAGGGTTCGCCTGGGTAGGCGATCTACCACCCTTCCAAATATAATCATAATTAAAAGGTGTAACATAAATCTCTTACCAAGCTAATAAAATTATATTAAATAAAATCTATAATAGGCGAATGGAAAGCTCTCGGAAAGACCTACATTCAACAGAAAATACATTCAAATCCGATTATTAGTTCACGAGAAATCAGCTTTTGACTTTGGGCTTGTTTTTGAGACAATCAAAAATGGTTTTGCACATCGCGTAGCATCGAATGATTCTTTAAAGCGTGAACTTTTTTATGGCTTCTATTGGTATGATTTTTATTAATCAAGAGTGCCAAGGGCCGATTATAGAGTTACCTTTCTTGTTATATTTCGGGAGTTATTCCAGTTGTTAGTAATTAAAAAAATTCCACAGTCTGTCGATTTGCAAGAATCATCGAGACAATTTTTGGAAGTGGTTGTTTTAGGGTTTCACCATTTGTAAAAAAATTGAGAACGCTCTGGGGGTCACCCAGTTTGAAAGACAAAGCATCGTTTTTTTAATTTGTTTATTTAATTAATCAATGATTATGAAACTTATAGTGATCGGGTTTGTCATATTTTTTTGTTACCAAAAGAAGGGGCCATATGCGGATCGAATGCATTTTACTTAGTAATCATAGATTTTTTATTTTCGGGATTACTTTTTTCATATTTTTTCATAAAAAACAATAACATTTTAAAATGAACGTTCCGTACCAACTGTATCTAATAGAAAATTCGATTCTAAACAAAATCGTTTCTATTCATTTTTTCCCTCAGGGCTCAGAGCACTAGTTAACAAGATAATTGAAGTCAAATGCGAAAAAAAAGACATTTTGCCATTTTTCTTTGTTTTTAGTTCATAGCAATATGGTCCTGGAGTTTCCCGCCAGGGGGACTATGATTTTCGGATTCGGCGAATTTTTTTACATAGGTTACACTTGGTTTCATTGAGTGAAATGACAAAATCCAGCCCAAACCTTAATTTGACTGGACTACCTATATACCTAGCATAATAATTTTAAAAGAATTAACGTGTGACCTCCAGAAAGACAAAACCTTGAACAAAAAGGAGTTAGGGTATGTATAAAAACACGGCAGAGTTGTGCCGGTCGTGTACTGCATACATTTCGTACCCCTTGGGCGAATATACATAATGAGACCCATAAAGTATTTACAGAAAACCGACCGTTTCTTATCTTCCCAGGTGCCTGTGGGTGTGGGAAACTTAGATTTCAAGTATTCGGGAATACGTCCGCATCTAGCATGTACTCCGGATTAGAAATCACGCAAATGTTCATTTTCATCATTTTCGCGTATCTTTCTTTGTATGCGTATATAAACCCCATCCTCCACAATCACAAGGTTACCGATGTATAAATGCCCACAGCCATAAGAAGTGCTCAGATAACAGAACACGAAAACATGTTTTTACATCAAGAGAAAATCCACCGAAAGATATAATCGAAAAGCATCAAATGTGATAAAAAAATGTATTAAACAACGTTGGGGTTGGCCGGATTTAAAGGTGTGACAGACACTAGCCGACAGACATTGCAAAAATTATCGAGATAAAATGGATTAAACTCGCCCGCCCTTTGTACCTTCTCGTTATTTGCATATCACGCTGGGAAACAGAATATGAAGCAGAGGCGCTCTTTTTTTTCCTTGCAAATTTCCCTTTTATATTCAGCGCAACGATTAATCTTTCCCAAATAACAAAAATACGTTTGAAATTATTGCCGTTCGGCCGTATGATTTATAGAGCAAATGCAATAGTCCAGATTTTCTTAGTATTTCTTAATAATTACGCAAAGGTTAAAAGCGGGATCATTTGTTTTTTGGACGTTTCCTGATTGGACTAACTTCAAGGGTGACGTTGACGGATAACGTTGGGATGCTGTTAGGGTGTTGGGAAAGTATGAGGGCGGGTGAAACATGCACATGAAATACAACCACCACAGCACAGAGTTTGTAGTTCACAGACCTGGGGCAGAACTACTTAGCGAGGATTTAAACCTTGCATTCGGATCGATAAATTCATTACAGCGTTGCCGTTATCCTAATTTTTATACTGACAGTTTAATGAAAACTTGGAAAGGGCTCAACTAGTGTAAGAACATGATTTCTTTACGTCGCAAAACTTTCAATGAACGCTTTGATAAGCTTTAAGCAGCGATCATTTATATCCAGTAATTTTACGGTGCACCGACTTTGTAACTCCGCTCAAGTCTTGCCAATTTCATTACTTCTAAATTGTATTGTAAAGTTTTTGCACGTTTTTTTCGCTTCAAAAGATACCATTTTAACATTGTAGTTAGTTAATTCTAGTTGAGATTGAGATTAGATATGACACTTAAACCACTCCGGCAGCTCTCACGTATGATGCATGGTAATAATAATTATTTTCCATCCATACATTTCAATTATTGCAGCGTGAAGGTTACAGCGTTTCCATTTAATTGAGCAAATTTGAATGGCATTAAAATATTTCAGCGGTGGTGCGGTATCGATTAGTGCAGCATTTTGTAATTAAAACTATGTTAGCGTTCAGTTTTAGAGCCCGGATATTAAAAGCGTATTTTTAACAAAAGTGCTTTTTGTGCATTACGGAAATAATATGTGATGGATTTTTCGTTGGGAAACACGTTTTAGATACAGTGACTGTATTAGGACAGTGGCGACAACTTACCATAATCCGCCATATTGGAGCTAAAAAATTGTTTGATTGTAAGATCATGTCAAATTGTGACCGTAGAATAATAAATGTCAGTTTCATTTAAAGATTCTCATTCAAAACTAACGGCGCAGAAATGATCGTTTGTTTAAAACTTTGCAGAACAACCTATGGGGAAACCACTGCCTCCCAAATTCAAAAAGATATATGGAAAACGGTGTAATAAGTATAAAATATGGTGCAAAAACCAAAATGTACATATAAAGATAAAGTGAGCGTGAACTGTCAAAACAGTATAAGTAATTAATATAGTTATAGCACGGAGTGTACCGCGTCGTTTTGGAAGCTTAAGTACCTAAATAATTGGGTTATAACTGTTATAAGGTAGTAAGCATGTTATGTATATGTATCCCTTTGTAAGTGCCTTCCTTCGACACTCAATTTTTTAGTTCTAGTTTCGTTTAAGTTTTCTCTCGAGTTCTCTCATCACCAGTAGATATGTCTTGTCGTTCCAGTCGCTCTTTCTGGTTCCCCTCGATACTCCCGAAACGGTTCTGCGCGATTTTCAATATCTTCTTTAGTTTGGAAAATATGGCCGACGTTTTATAGATCATTAATTGGAAGCATTTGTTAGAAGTGATTACCACAAAATTGGTAAGAGAAACTAATTCCAGTTACTTATTATTCACCTGTCGTGGAAATCTAAACATTTTTCATGGCAGTGTATAAAATTCAAGTGACGTTCTGGATTATGTTTTAGGTATTAAGCTGAGTCATTACTCACACCAAATAATTACAAGAAACATTATTTATCTGAGATTACGATATAATCAAGGGATTTGTTTTACCTTGTAAGGTAATAGAAATTGAGTTTTCTAATCGAGTGAAAAATTTTTCAGGGACGAAGATCGCTAGCGTCTCATTTCTACGTCTTTTTCTCTCATTTCCTAATGTCACAAGAGATGAAAATATCCGTTAAATAATTGAGTTTGTCATTTTTACTCTTCACTATACAATTAGAACTACGTTGACTTTAATGAAAAGTTACCTTAAATGAATTTAAATGTACATTTTAGTAATACTCGCAGCAGCAAAGATCAAAGCGTCCATTTTCTATTTACTTACGTTGTAACTACGTTCAACTTATATTGTTGCCATTCTCATTGCTCAAATTTGAATTTTCCCTGCACTTTGTTCATGATTGTTACAAACGTAAAAGTAACTTCAGTCTTTCTTATTAATGGGGAGATATTCGAACATGCTCATTAAATTATCTCTTTTAAATCATCTTTTCCAATTTCACCGAACTTCATCGTCATTATTTTGAGTATACCGGATAAAAGAAAGAATGAAGTAGTGAGCAAATTGCAAGGAATGTTTTATGAATACGTAACAGCGGATTTTATGTATTGATGCGATTTTTCATGTGTTTTACATTTTTATTGTTCGATATATTACTCAAGTTCTTTCGAAAGGGTAGCTCTTTATATTCGCCCCATATTGAACGGAATCTAGTGTCATTTCAAGATATACATTTTGCTTAAAATGAAAGATTGTAAATAATCCTTTACCTTAATGCTCATGTCATGTGCAAAGGTATTAATACAGAGAGGAGGATTATGCAATTTACTTCAAACGGTTTTGCAAACAATTGAAGTCAAACTATAATTATATTAGGTACCATTGTCTTGAATTAACACTTTTATTTCTTGTTATATATTAAACCTATGGGACCAAGTCACTCGACCCGAAATTATTAGCGATTTCACCGTCTGCTTTAAAGTTCCTCACATTTTAGAAATTATCCTTGCAAATAAAACCAAAACAAACTTAAATATCAATACATGTTTAACCTGCTGCCACACATTGTTGTGGTCTTTTCGTGTTCAAGAATCTATTTTAAATTAACTAAGATGCAAAAGATAAAAAGTTCAACGTCGACACAAAACTTTGAACAATGAATTTAGGGAACTGATAAAAATTAATACGATACTTACAAAGATAATTGGTAAAAGAGCCAAAACTAAAGATACCTTTTCGTAGTGCGTTTTCTATTTATCTAACCTACCATTTCGCGTAGAGACAACTGGAATTCCCATCTCGTACGCTTATTCCTTCGACACTTTCGAAAATAAGAACCTTTATCCTTTTAAACGTTCTTTAATTAATTACGCCTCCTCCTGACGTAAAAATACAGAATCGGTGTCAAAATTCAAGTTTTTTAAGAGCACACCTAACGGATGTAATCTCGACTTAATCGGAAGCGGTTACCGTAACCCATTTAATTAATGACTGCTCATTATACTTATCTAAATGGCCGGAATATAATCTATAAATGCGATAGTTTTTCGCAGGTCAAACGGCAGGATCATCGGTATCACCACGATCTTGCCGGTGTGGTAGATTTCGTATACCATTAGAAAATTAAATCGATTAACTGGTAATTAATGTTGATTCTTTCCAAAATTCTCTCCCTTCTTCCCTGCCAAAAGAGCTTTTGGTGGCTGTACAAATAATTTGATTATTTCCGCGGAAACGGCTCCAAACGGCCTAATTAATTGCGGTCTCTTGTTTTCCTTCAGGCGCATCTACAAATTAACCTACTAATTTTTACCTTATATTTATAACCTCTAAACAGAAATAAATATTTTCGCAGCGAAAATGTTTGTACCGAAACGCTTTAAATTTAACTCGCCTGTATAGACTGGGCGCTCATCTACGGAGAAATTACTAAAATTGGTCACTTCAAGACGGAAAACAGGTGCTTCGCTACACACTTCTCATTGAGGCAACCTGTAACAAATAGAGCTGGGAATGAAGATAAGTAATTGGATCAATTAGAATAATTTATTTAATTTTGGAATTGAACAAGTTGATAATTAGCGGATAGTTCCTCTTCAAGGGTTACATAAAAGTTAATTTTCGTGAAAAGTTGAACGTCATTTGTTAGTAATAAATTGTTATGAATTAGTATATTTACGTTATCGATCGGTATTGAAATACGAGATTTATTGGAGTTAATCTTCAATTTGAACTTAACGGTCTTGATATGTGGAAATATTACGTATTGGTGAATGAAATTTGAATAAGTAGTTCAATGAAATGATATGCATTTTTGTTTCGGAAAAATATACCATTATACATTATTTAGTTGGTTAATTACTTTACCACTTTCTTGGGCATGTTCCCAGAGTGAAGCTTTAAAAGAGACTGGGTGGCACTGATCCTCATGGCAAGTTACGGTGAAGTTACGATTTACGAAGATACCCTACGAACTAACAACTGTAAAGTATCTCATGCCTTTCTACTTTCACACCTCTGAGACAGTTCGCTGTGTATGCGGGGGGTTTCGATAAAAAGCAGTGCCATTACTCACGTCACAATTTGTAGTGACACATTGGCCCATATGAATACAATGGAGCATATGCTCATACTTGCAAAATTCAAAATAAGTACTCCTAAGTGCCCCTTCACACTCGGCTGCTCGGTAGCGCTGCACTGCGGGCCGTCTGCTAAGTCGCCAAGTGTGAAGGGCGCTTAAGAGCATTTACTTTGAATTTTGCAATTATAAGCATATGCTCGCTTTTATTCATATGGGCCAATGGCATCCTTTTTTGACGGGGTATGACAACAAGCACCGGGTGCATACTTACAGCCTATAGTGACCATTGCCGCATGTAACCAAGGAATTTGAGTGGTATAATGACTGATGTCAAAAATAATTGGATCAACTTGATTCGTGAAATCCATTCATTTGACTGCTTTGTGAAAAAAGTGCAATTACAATGTATAATAATCAACATAAGAGTGCACACATACGACAGATAGACGTTATTTCAGTCTAAACTTCAAAAATAATGACAGAGCATCCTGTATATGAGCATACTTTAATTTATTAAGTGAATCTGGTAGATTATTTACGAAATAAACACTTGGTTTGTTTTATTTGAATTTGTGTTTTAGTGTTTCTTTTTTTGGAATTGTTTGTAATTGCATAATTTTTCGTTTCCATATTATCGCTTTCAATTTAGACAGATTGTTTTAACAAAGGCACATCTGGTTTCCGTGTTAGGTGAAATCTAATTGAATCATGTGTTCTGGTGCTGACAACGAAGACGCAGCTGTTTCAAAGAATTGTGCGTTTCATATTGCAGAAATAGGGACGTCGTGATTGGCAGTTTGTTTGAAAATTCTTAAGGAAGGAGTTTATTTTACGGTAGAAGTAGTGTTTCCTTAAGCACTAGAGACAACAAGAAAACGAGACTGCTCGAGTGTACATTCGTTTATGCTAAATTCTCGGGCAGTCAGCCCTATTTGATTTGTTGAAGACGCGTTCATATATTTTTTTTCGATTGATTCGATTCGATTGATTAATGCGAAGCTTCCCAGGATTAAAATTAAAGGAAACTCAAGACTTCGACGAAATTGATTTACGCACAGAGATATTGCGATTAATGCAAAGTATAAGAGTGGACAAAATGGTGGAAATTTTTTTCACAAATAACTCCCCCCTCCCCCTTGTCTAGGAGTGCCGTAACTCTAGTAATCTACTACCACATGCCAAACCACTTGTTTTCATATCTAATCAATATAACATGTTTTTACCCACCGCACGATAGTAAGGGACATATTGCATTGGGGTAACAAATGATCTACCACTTTTTTGACGGAAATACACTTTTTAGAGCACCAAGAATCCGAATCAAACAAAATCTCGACGATGTAGATTGGTTTGTCGGTCTGTCTGCTGTACTCTCATTTCCGGCTAAACGCATGAACAAATTTAAACCAAATTTGGTAACGGTTGAACCGATTGGAACCAAATTTTGTACATATATTTTTAGATATAAAAGGGTAGAATCGTTCATGTGCGGTTGCCCGGTTGGTATCTGTGCTAGCCACTGCAAATTTTTTTAATATCCTACAATGATAGGAGCGATTGGTACCAGTGCAAAATTGTCCATTGTTCAATACAATAGATCGAACATTGGGTGTAATATTGTAATATTGCCAGTCACTGAGCTGTCAACTTATACGGTCGCCCTTATCCACAAAGCAGATTCAGGGTGCACTTGGAATGATCACTCTTTGACCTCGAAGGGCTCACACAGTTTCAGCCCTTGAATTTTCAAAATTGGAGCATAAACCAACATTTTCATTTAAATATTTCCTATATGAAAATAATACAATAATAGCAGCGATACAAGTTGATCTTTTTCGCTAAATAAATACATTCGATAAAGCGTACGTAATCTCAGTGGGAAATTACTCTCTTTCGAGGAGACAATTCGATTTTTATCAGTTACCCTAAAACTATATTGGTAGGTGTACGAGGTACAACATAAATCGTTGCTAATGAGACGTCGAAGTAGGTTACAGTTTAATCAAGATTAAAAGTTAAACTATCCCGGGTAATCAGTCTAATCGCTCTGCAGCAGCATAACGTAGAATTAGGGCGCCAAAGAATGTCAGAGATCGGAGAGAGAGGTTTCGAGGAGGACTCGTTTCGTTGTTTTGTTGTTTAGGACAGCAGAACTTGCGCGACCAATCGATACCAGATGTTTACGAAACAATGCCGAAGCGTAGGCAGCTACACCATTGCTTGGATTGCCTCTATACAATCTGCAACCACTTATACATCTATTGAATCTCGGCAATTAATTAGTCAACACATCGTAGAGTGGGAAAGGTTGGTCGAACGGTTATCAGCAAAATTAAATTACTGGGAGAATTGATTGAAAATTATTTCGAGGGGGGAGAGTCGCGATATCGCAGGCGGACCGGCCACTTCAAGGAGGTTTTAAAGGATTAATACTTGGGGATGATGTGCGTCTCTGTTTTTTCCAACTTCAGCTGTTCAAATAGTATCCTACTAATTGATAGTGAAAAGAATTATTCTGTGAAACTACGATCATTTAACACCATTCGCTTTTTTGTTGCAAGGTTACCCACTCTCGGAAACAACACTACTACCTACGTGACAAAAATAGCCAATAAAGAAGAAGCCTTTTTCGAATTTAAGTAAGTTAGTACTTTCTAAACTGCAATGGGAAGTAAGTATTACTTATCTAAACTTCGGTAATCTTTTTCCATTAGTCGAACTGGAAAGTTTCATTGTTATACAGAAAGAAAAACAGGGTTCGTTTCCAATAATTTCAAACGCCAGAACATTTCTTTATTCCCACATACTATTGCAATTTCCACACTTTTCTTACATATAACCGCCATTTCTGGTAGGTAAGTAATGCATACTTTATATGAAAACCATAAATAACTGGCAGTTCTCATTTTTCGGTTGAAAACACCTGCAAGCTCCTAAATTAGGGATAAGTTACAGATTAAAACATGAATTGGCACGAAATTTAGTTGCCTAACCTCGCTAGCAGTTTCTGTTTCCATCGCTTCTTGATGTCCAAGAAAACCAACTCTCCAGTAACAAACTGCATTTGGATAGGTACGTTTACCTAGATTGCCTGAAACTGTTTATTCTTTCTTACTTAGTTATAGATATAATGAAAACATTAATTTTCTTATATATTTTGATAGAAAATGCACTTTTAGGACTAACACGAACATTTCCTCTCCTTTACATGTTCCATTAACCTTTTGTATACTTTCCGAGCTCAGCTGCAGTTACTAAAGCCCTTAGGCTTAGTGTAATATCTGAGTGTACCATTTCGCCCTCTTCTATTTTATTTTTTTGGAAAGAAAAATATTTATCGTAAACAAAATGCCATCATTAAATTGGGTTTAAAGATTGCACTGGGAAAATTAATACTCTTGTTTAGCAACACATACGCACGCTTTTAATACAAGAAACGTGAGCGTGTTTCATATTTTGAGATTTTCTTAAATTTCGCTCTCGTTCGATAAAATTATTTGCGTGAAAATGAATATTTATAGATTGGTTGGACACATTCTTCCGATTTGATGTACTTAAGTCGGCGATAAACAAGATTAGGGAAGAGGGTGAAATCTAATCGACCTTAAATCGACTACAATATCTTTTACAACTTTCTATACATTCTTCATTCACGTTTACATCCGAACTAAGCCATTTAGTGAATTAAGATTTTATTTTGAGATATATTCAACGCAACTATTTATAAATAAATGGTACCTTTATTTAAGTATGTAATTTGGCACCTCTCGTTTTTTTGTCTATACCGTTATATCTCTTGAGTTAATTTCAACGGAACAAATTTATTTACTTATGAGATTAGCTATCAGTTAAATTTTTTTGAAACATGAAAGACCGGATGTACCTACTATCGAGGGCAGCTATAACAGCAACTGTACAAGCTAACAGTTCACTTAAATTTTTAACGTTCTAGCTCGAGTTAGGTGGCTATTACGATCAATTTTTAGGCATGTTAAAATTTAAACAAATGTTGTCATTTGAGTAACCAGCTTTTAAAGAATAACATTTTTTTCCATCTGCATGTACGTACACACGTTGGCAACTTTTCGAGATAACGGCTCGACAGATTTTGTTCAAATTGTGGATGTGTATATTACATTAGGAATACAGCAACGAAAAATATCGGGTTGGAAAATAGTACATTGAAATACAAGTGCAGAAACGGTATTATTGAAAAACGATTATAAATGTAGGAACACGAGCGCCAGCGAGTGTTCCTATTATACGAGTTTTTCAATGACCGTTTCGGCATGCGTGTTTCATACTATTTTTTCTACGAAAGTGAAAAGTTCTTCTCTAGAAATTAGAAATTTAAACTAGTCAGATAACGGCAGAAAATCATGTAGTCTGATCGTAGTTGGATGTTTCAATTGTAAATGATCAAGTAATCGGTTGCCATGACAAAACATAATTGTTCGAAAAATCGTAAATTTAAGTCAAACAATTTGTGGCGTAGTGAAGAAGTGTTAAGATGGATTTTGACGAAACTGAAGATGAAGCAGGTATGTGCACCCGCCGGACGTTGCGGAAATAGCTAATGCGGTTTCGCATGAATTGCTACCCCAAAAGTCTAAGCAGCGTTTCGGAAAGAAGCGTTTTCATAAGAGAACAAATCGCTAAGTTTTTGGGAGAAGCGCCTGATGAAACATTTGTAGGTAATGATGAAGGTTTGTGAATTTCTTATTGTATTTTTAAATAATAAATAAGCATAATTTAATTACAGGTTGCTCTCGTCCTTGGAGTGGCTGGAGCTTGCCGTCGGAGCGAACGTTGTAAAATGACTGTAATGGATTTCACAAAACAAGATAAAATTTTATTGATAACGATTCCTGACTCCAAGAATCATGTCCCAAGAACGTTTTCTGTAGCAGAAGACAAAGAAAATTGGATACAGATTTATACCAAATCCCGAGCTTTACGTCCCTCTAATGTGCCAACTAATCGGTTTTTCTTAAATTATAAGAAAGGTAAATCTACCGTTTACCGTATAGGTAAACACGTTTTGCAAAATTCCTCAACAAACTGCAAATGATCTAAATCTGCCAGATCCTTTGGTTTTACCGGTCATTGTTTCGCCGGACTTCGGCCACGCTACTTGTTAATGCTGGAGCAGATATTCTGAGCCTAGAGCGTCACGGAGGCTGGAAATCGTCAATGGTAGCAGAGGGTTACATCGATGAGTCTTTAAGAACGAAAGTTGAAGTTTCCAAGAAAATAATTGGTAATGCTTCTGATATTTCTGAATTAACTGGTACCTGCACATCGTCTTGGGCGTTCAATGTAATAACTTCCAATCTTTGGATTTCAAAATCTATTAATCAATTATAGTCGACAATTCCAGGTGTACGTACAGGTAATTGTTCATCTTGTACCTTTAATATTAATATTAGTAATGAGTAATATTTCATGTATGATTTTTTTAGTTGTAGTTTAATTGGAGTTTTTAGTGATCCAATTTTTTCTACCATTGTCTTATATAACGAAACTGTGAATAAAGCAATACAATTACAAAGAGTTACTTCGCATATGTTTATTAGCGTGTAAAAAATGCGTGCAGAAAATATTTTTGCCGCACTAGTGTTTCAAACACCTGTTTTCACAATCAATTTACCTACAAAAACAATCGTGTTTCTACACTTTCGTAGAAAAAAAATTTTTTAGAGGCGCAACGGTATCGAATTTTGATATTTACTTTGATCTTAGTACCATCCGCTTCTATAAGGAGGTGAGAATTGTTCTGATGTTGTCTTTGGTAGTGTCGATGTTATATTAGGGGTATATTTTAGCGGTTCTGGTGAGTTACCCATGGGAACGCGTGTTACCTATGTCTTGGGGGATTTGATGTAGCTGTATTGGGGAGGAGGAGCCTGTTTCCGTCGATTAACGTTAAGCCTGTTGCCTGTTGGAGTTGATGGGGTGTTGTTTGGAGTGGGGAGGACCTACCAAATATACAGGTAAGTGCGCCATCTACTTTTTTGAGGGGGGGAGTTGGAACATTCACGTCAAATGAATGTTAACAGTCCATTAACGTACCTAGTTGATAAACAAGATCCAGTCACCGGTAATGAAATATTTTTGGTTTGTGTGCGTTTTTCTAAATATTGTCGAGGATGGGTACCAGTGATTACCTACTGGTACATTTAGTCAATGCGTAATGGTTTTTCCTTGTTTTTTTTAAATACAGTAATGGTGCACCCCTACCAGTGATTAAGTCTAACTTCCCGTGATTTCGTGCTTGGGTACTTTTCGATTTTGTTTTAATTTGTGTGTTGATGGCTGCAGCAATTTCAAGGCTGTACAAATACCGCATAGAGGTTGCAACCCCTAACGTGGTTTAATTTAATTAAATAGTTTACAATGTTATGTAGTGGGAGATATTATTTCAAATGGCGTACGAAGATTGAAGGGTGAAGGTTGCGCTATATAGCAGGTCTAATCCTCTGCTATTTGGTGTCGATTCGGCGACCTAATCGTTTTGTTGAGTTGTTAGTACAAATTTTGGCATAGGTAATTATTATGGTGACCCTGGGCTTACCCAATCGGTTCACTGTTTGTCTTTTTTTGTATTATTTCGTGTCCTATACATAGATTAATCAATATTTACACCGTCCGCATCCTGAAAAATTTTGTTGTTACCTGTAAATATAGGAGAACTAGTCAAGTTGTATGTGTTGTGTTTGATTGTTGGTATTTGTGTGAGAGGTTCCTTGGGAATCTGAAGGTGTCGCCTGAACTTTTCGACAGCTACAGTCCGGCTCCTCTAAATTCGGCAGCCGGGTGAGGAAGCGAGCTGGTGGCACCCACAGCCACATTCATTCTTTTTCTTTGGTCTACTTGAGGGTTGTAGTAGGTTCCGGTCGTCTCCACTGAGTTAGGAACAGGGTGCGCTACTGAAAACCTATATGCGGAGAGGCGAACCTGAAGGTATGGTGGTAGTGCCAATAAATGTATTTGCGTGTTTTCTTCTGCTTCGGCTATTAGAAAGGTTGGCGTTCCACAACCTGTACCTTTAACTTTGATATTTAGAACAGTATGGTAATCATCTGTCACAACGTTTCACGGAAATGAATGTATTTACTAAGACTGTTATGTAACGGCGCTTGACATTCACATCAAATTCTCAAAATATCATATTTGCATTTATTTTTACGGAATTGGGCCCAGGCCTTCGCTTTTGGCCTATCCTGTAATAATAATATAAAGGTATAATATTTGTAGCGTTTTGAGAACCATCACATAACCGTATTCAACTAACATAAAAATTCCGGAGTCATGAAAAATCACCATACCGCACTTATGCACAATAAAGTAGTGGCAAAATAGCATTGTCATAATAAACTCCAAAAGAGGGAAACATAAACATAAAACAGGCAGCTCTAAGAGTGAGTGCCATATCATTTAAGAATCATAAGGAATTTAAAATATAGGCTCGTTTTGTAAGGTTACGCTTAATATTATATAAAATCCTCGCCAGGAAGGAATGTAGGTTACAAAACACCTGATGCCGGCTACAATCGTTTGGTTTACTATAAAAAACATAAGATTATAGACCGGGATCAAGCGCTCTGTGACCGGAATTGTCTCCTATAGAGCCTAATGCACAGTTTCTAGACAAATACAATAATTACAATTAAAATAGAGTCATAAATATTAGATCTAAACTAAACAAGAACGAAGGGGATCTAAGTGAAGGCAATTTCTTTCGCCCAACCAACATTTTCGAACAGAGGGGTCAAATTTGAGAAAAACAGATTCTAGAAACCTTCCTACCGAATCAAGTGGAATGATTCTCATTCACATGTCCTGTCAATTTTGAAATCACTTAGGTAGCAATTGTACTAAGGAGGCCGGATGATTTCCTCCCGTTTATTTTGATTCAAAAACCAATTACGCTTTCAACAAATGCATCATCAAATAATAATTAATAAAATATGGCAATAATATAAGAGCAAATTTAACAGATATAAGTATTACGGTTAGACATGGTTGGAATTTGAAAACAGATGTTCTCTTTGAGAGCTTAAAAGCTTTTGCAAGTGATTCGAAAATGGCAAATTCATTTGTGGCAATAAAATTGATATTTAATGAATTATAACAATGTAAGGCGCAGACTGTCTACTGAAATTTGGTACCAATGTTATCTCTTATGGTCGTAAAAGCATAAAAGACTGACTGTATTTAAAAAACAAACTCTTTCACGGTTGACTGCCTTAGAACCAAGAAACATCCGCCAAGCATTTAAACTTTGAAAATTGAAATTTACATTATACAGGGTGACCCATCGTTACTGTAGGTGCTGATATCAATTAAAACGTCGCATGGCGTACTTTATACAACAATACACATAAGATCAGGTCCAAATGTTCCTTATTTAACCCATAGGTGGCGACGGGGATTGGGGAAGCATACAGTGCTATATCAGTTAACAAGTAACGACGTTTTTCTGTAACGTGAAAGCTCAATTTCAAATTAAAAGCTACTATCTGTTCTAAATCCATCAAATCCTAATGATTTTCCGTCATACTCTAATAATACCTTGGAGTAAATTTGATCAAAGCCATCAGCCAATAAAAGGTACTGTATCCTTTATCCAAAGCAGTGTATATGAAATGGTTCAATATTCGTCAGACCTGTTTTCTCCATTGTACTCGACTTGCATTCTACCACTTTACTATTCTCGCACTATTAAGAAAAGGCCGCGAGTCCATACTTCCAATTTCCGGATCTGAATAAATCATGATCTCGCAAATTAAAGTTCGCCTTTACTGCTTTGGTTAAAGTTCTTCCGCTTAGTTTCCCTCAGGTTTTCGTCTTCGTTTCCTTCTAAATTATCATAAAATTGTTATAAAGAACGCGTCCTCGTATTGAAACTTGACACAGCTGTTCGCAATTTACACGGCTGTAAAGTTTCACCCAGCTGCATTAAACAGACACAATCGCGCATCTACGCGCTCGAACTTTACGAAAATAAATACATTAATCATCCAGCGAAAGCCATAAACAAATACACTACAAATATCTACTACCAAACAAACAAATGTTATTTATCACTAGAATTCCTGACACGGTTATAAATTTGTATGGTTTTTTTTATAAGTGTAGAAACACGTTTATCCTGTTGAGTAAGCCTACAGTGTAAGGAATCAATTTTCATTAAAGATGGGTGGCGTCTCATTGTTTTGAATGAATGGTTTGGCGGAGAATAATCGTGGTGTTTCTGCACGCCTAAAGAGAATACGCCGCTTTCGATATTGAGGTGTTCATTTTTTCTCGATTTTCCTCCGAATTGGTGATATATAGGAACAGATTCATTTTAAGCGCTGTTCATGACAGCCAGCCCATTTCATATTTTTAGGTGATTTAACATTGACGAAGAAAAACCTACCTTAATATGTTATGGATAATTCTATTTTCTTACATTATGATGGTCTAAGCCTAATGTTGCGATGTTTGTGTTGGTAATGTCTCTTCTGTTTCAAACGCTTTCACATATATGTTCCTTTTTTATCATCACTAATCATACGAAACCTTCTGGCGATGGCATATGAGGTATTTTTTCTTAGCGTTTGACTGTAATGTAAATGGAGTGAATCTAGATACTGTCAATCATTAACTTGCAGCAACAGCAACAGAAATCTTACATGAACTATGTTTGCATAATCGTTTTTGCTACAGAAATAAAAATTTAAAGCAAATTTTATTCACTGATTTAAATCGAAGTACTAATATATGGACCAAATGATATCAAAATAAAAATAATAGCCTCAGGCAAAATTAATCACAGATTTTAATGAATATGCTATGTGGACCACCAATAAAAATATTTCTATGTAGTCAATGTGGATTTGGTGCAGACGCCTGAATTAATAACGAGTCATTAATTGTTAGTCAAATTTTTATTTAAATAATTTAATTCTTTTGCTGTGTTCTTTACGTGTAAACACAAAACGAGTATTGCGTTTCTAGTTGTATCCAAGTGGTTTGTTTTTCCTTGTAAAAGATTAATTCCTAGAAGTATTAAATGTAGGGATAATTATCGTTATTATCAATAATTATCAATTTTGCTTTGTTAAATCATTTAAGTGACAGTTAATTTTGAATGTAAGGGCAATTTGGATACTTTTTTAAAATGTTGATGCAATTTATTAGCGAGAAGAATCTATTTTAATGGACAAAAACTGTGTGTTTTTCGTAGAAATATATTATTTGTGATAAGAGAATTCCGCGTAAAAATTTGATACGTGCTACGTATTCTTTGTCGCAATTGGTGGTTTTTGCCAGGATTTTTAGGAGTTTAACAGAAAATTGTAAATGGTACAAGATTGCCTAAATTTGTTTAATTGTTATCGAACGCTTATGCAGGGTGTGTAAAACGGGCTTTCACTTTATGTGCTAGAATTTTGTGCTTAATTTGATTTGTGTTTTGTTTTATCTGTGTTAAATCGTGTGTCTGTTCGAACCCTTTAAGGATACAAATAGATGTCTCATGTTTGATTATGATTCATTTTATTGATCCGTACCCAAAGTTTATTCAGGTGTCTTCAACATTGTTTTAAGTAATCCTTTTGAAATTTAAGGAATTTGGAATTTGAAGCCAAGATTGAAATTTTTCATTGTGCCGTCATTCAGATGTGTCCTGGGAAAATCTTCATAGTTCATTCCAACAATGGGACATTGAATTTATTTTTTATGCGGCCCGAATGTTAGGATTACAGCAATATTTACGTTATTATCTACTGCAGATCATATCGATTCGGAGACTGTATGGACCAAAAATCAATTATATAATTTCAAAAGTAAAAGTAATCTTCCAATTAAGGCCCAAATAGCAAAAACTATCGCATTAATCAATATTTTTAATACCGCATTAAGGCAATTAATTTCATTAGCATCTCATTAAGATAAAAAGTTGAGGGGATAAAGCGTCATCCTTCTACTGCTAAAGTTAGATCTTTGATATACGAATCGGGTTCAAATGATTTTTCACATCTTACTTAAAATACGTATCCATGCCTTTTAGGGAACATAATTTTTTTTTAAATTAACACCTAAGGGGATATAATGTTGGAATTTTTCTATTCTACTATTTTCATTAATTAAATAACTAAAATCACAGATCTACACATACACAGATTGCTAACCTTATGCATTTTTTGGGAAACAAATTTAGGTATACTTAAAAGCGCCCTCTATTGCGAAGCAGTATAAACATGTACCGTTTAAAACTGTAATATGACGCTTATGTATTTATGCATTAGATGTCGCTGCAAAAAATTTAAAGCGGTAAAGTGTGCATATAATTCAGTTTAATTGTATTTTACCAGGCAAGTTGTGGGGTAGTTTTGATTTATTTGATTCTATATGTTTTTTGGAGTGCTGAATCCGAATCTGAGGTTTGCTAACAAAATTTCATGACGCAACAAACGCAAAAAAATACAAAAAAGTTGAAAAAGATATTTTTTTTAGCAGTTTTGTGCTTACAACTCGAAAACTATCAACTTTTCGAAAATAACCTCCCTATCTTATATCTTATCGGCGTGGTAAAGAGTGTAACGTTAAATGATGGCAGAGATATACATAGTTTGTAAGTATGCCTTTGCGGTTAGCAATCTGTCAAGACCTTTAAAGCCGCAAATAGTTTCCGCCAACTTCAAAAAACCTTCACGATTCTTTAAGGACCTGCCCTATGTTCGTGTGTATCTGTGACCACAGGGACCCGCTGTTAATAACTCCCTTACGACGAATGAGTAGCTCCAGTGCTAAATTAAACAATTATGGCTCAACGTACCTCCTATCATATCATACCACTGTAATAATACGAATATTAAGGAATTCGAATTGTGCAAACTTTAGCGCTTTAATTTTGTTTCAGCGACATCTAACGCATAAATCCATAAGCGTCATATTACAGTTTTAAACGATACATGTTTATACTGCTCCGCAATAGAGGGCGCTTTTAAGTATACCTAAATTTGTTTCCCAAAAAATGCATAAGGTTAGCAATCTGTGTATGTGTAGATCTGTGCTAAAATGCAAGAAATATGGGTCATAATTCCTTAGACTCCATCTATAAAGGCAGCGTTACATTCAACCGGTTGGTTTTTGCTAATATACACCGAATTATTTAAGAGAGCGTTAAATTAAACAACAGATAACTCCCAGGATTACTGCACTTCTCTTTGTAGAACTGTCAGCGCGGTTTTTAGGGATTGGGACTGCAAAAATGCAATTTATCTGATCCCATGCTCTTCCCTTACACAAGAAGTGTCAAAATTGCAAGTAAGTGTTGTATATTCGGGTACAAACGTACTTGTAATTGTAATGCTTTAATGCTGAAGGGTGGGGTTCTTTACCTAATTTCTATCTGGAGGACGGGGGTTTAACACCTTACCAAATCAGTTGCTAATTAATAGCTCTTATTATTAAATAAATACTTATTACAATGGTTAATTCATCTCGTCGCTTATATAACAAAGGATTGGTCCTTCGAGCTGGATTTATTAATCCAATTACATAAATTAATTAAAATGTCAGAAGAACATTAATTTTATTCCAAATAACCCATCAGGCAACGCAACTGAACAAATCACGCCGAAAACATTCGAATATTTTAAAATTAAGTGCTGGTCATCAAAATGACAGCTTAGCAGTAATTGTTGTAATAAAAATGTTGTATTGTTTAACGAATCAGGACAAGGCGTTGGGCTTGAGCCATTACCATTTCTTAACTTTGAGACAATTTTTTGTCTTCCCGCACGAGATAAACAGGAGTGCCTGGGTACGTGTTAACAACTAATTAACAAAAATTGACTACTAATTCACTGGACCATACTGAAATGCCAATTAATTAGTATAATTTCGTCGTATTTAAAACTTAAACGCAAATCAAAAACAGATTCTGTATACATATGGGCTATGTATACTTAAAGAAAACCGATGAAATGCATGGAATAGATTCTCTACAAGTCTACACGAATTAATTTTAAACGATAATCCTGGCCTGTTATGGAAACAGTAACTTGATTATTTAATGTCAAATTAGGGTTAGCTATTAGTTTATTTTTTTATTACTAGCCATCACATTGTGACTTTTTAACACAAACATCTGGGAACAACTGGAAAGACGATCAGGTTGAGGATCATGATTTCCATGCATTTGATCCTTTTTTTTTAGTATTCATAGCCCATTTACATAAATAATAAAGAACCGTAACTAATGAGTGACCTTGTTTTGTAGTGCAAACTCGTGACCTTGGTGTTGGATCCGGCAAAAGATTCATGACCTTGGTGAATGGGATTTTCCGGGTATCTAACTAACAAGGAGTGACTTTGTGTTGTGGTGCAAGGTCGTATCATGGAAATTCCCCGACGAAAAAAATTTCTGAGCTCCATCGTCTGTCTGTGTTTCAGTGCTTGTATAATCATCTGGATTTCGTGTTACAATTGTTTTTTTTAGTTAATTAGTGTAGTGGCATTTCTAATTTAATTTTATTTGCCTTTTAAACGATTTCGAATCTTGTGTCAAAATCGGGCCAAGGTTAAGTACGAAGGGCGTATATTTGTTAATCCTATTTTTATTGTATCTTCGGTTACATGACATATCAAATACATGCTTTAAAAATCTTTAGTGCTAGCACTATCGCCCAAACGAAACATCCGCATTTTATGTTTGGACATACAACACGATATGCTACTAATCGATCTCTAATCTGAATTCCACAGTAGCTAAAGCTGAAGTTATCCAAGGAATCGAATACTTCTTGTTGGAAAAGCTTGTCTAACGTAAGGTCGCGTTGGTGTTCTAGCGAACAATGTAGCCTGCCAGTTAACCCGCCTGCTACATACCTATCGAATTATTCCATTAGGAAACTTTGCAAACACTTGTACCGCAATAATTCATCGTTCTAGGTATCCAAAGCTAAATTAAATTACGATCATCGTAAATAAACAAACCAATTGATTTTGGCCTTTTAAAATTGCTTTAAATATTGTAGCTATAAAATTTTATGGCGCTCTATAAAAGCTGGTAAATGAGATTGCCATTTTATGTTTTGATTACAATCCAACATTTTTAATAGGACTTGTTCAAAGTGGAGCCTCCGAATTATAATACGGAAGCATTTTCGTAAATTTATAAAATTAGAAATTTAAATTAATTTGAAACCGGGAAAGTTCTACGAGTAAATTTGCACACACACGCACCCGCGCAGTTTAAATAAAATACGAATCGCTTTCATTATAATATAGCATTGAAAGTTTCGGAAAGAATTCGAGGGTGGCCCGTTTTCGTGTATGCTTTATGACCTCGACTACCTACTTCTCAAAATTTCGCAATTATTTCGGATACTTTTAACGGCACGTGTTTAATTTGGTCACTAATCGCCGACGGTCAGCTTTGTTGTTTTTCAAATCCTTCTCAGAACGTAAGAAATTCGGTTTGACCCCATTTTCTTATAGAATTTTTTCGTGCATACTCGTCACTTCTATTCCTTTTTAAGAGATAGTTTATTGTGACACATTTCCACTTCCGAGTAATAAGGTCACTGTCTACTCGCATAATTTAGTGCCTATTCAAATAGAAATAAGTGTAATGGCGAATTCATATTTCGAGTGCCTAATTCAAGCTCACATCCAGTGTGAATCAAATTAAAGCAAAATGTTGGGGTCCTTTAAAACGTAATAAAAGGTAATGCTTTATTGGTTGTCATTTTGTCATTTTTTCGCCCTTCATCCCTACGCACACAGTTCCTTTGGCACAATTTCTCGGGTATCGATTTGAAATAAACGTTAGGAGACGCAATAAAATGCAAACAATTCCCACTTTTACAAAAATGTGTCTGCCAAAATGGTGAAAATTATTGACAGGTATTTAAATAAAAAAAATGTACTGTTCAAATCGTATCAAAATGAGTGACTGTAGGCGAAATAATCCCGCCCGTTTGATTTGCAATAGTTTAATCTGAGACTGTATATTTGCAAGCACACGATGGCACGAAAATAAATGTTCGTAGCATTAGGAAACAACACAACTTGAAATTGAATTTTGTTGAAAATACAATAATGTACGTGAGTGAGAAATGGGCAAGTAGAATTATATCTTGAATACAAAGATAAACTGAACTGACACAAAAGACGGAAAATGTCTAAAACATATAAAGAGCGGAGGCATTTTTAGGAAATAGCTCGTTAAAGTTACATCTTTCTGTAGCTACTGAATTAAACAAGTATTTTCTAAATAACTCGGATGGCGCAGCTGAAGATAAATGGCCTTTTAGTTTGAGCATTGTATGGAAAATTCCTGAAAATTATGTTATTATTGTAATTACTCGTTTCCCTTTAATTTTTGTATCAAGTTGCATTCAGCCGACCAATCGGATAGAAACCTTAATTTGCACACAGGGAAAAGTTCATAAAATGCATGTTTATTGTCAGTAACATTATCTAATCCTTCTTCTTTTTTGTAGGTGAGTCTGTCACCGTACTGACCCTTGTTGGTGCCGTCTAATAGGTATTTCAGGTAAGTGAAGTACACGCTGAGAATGTGAAAAAAAATTAGGGCTAATTTAATAGTTATTTACATTAAAGTCCGAAAAATGACACATTACTGACGAGGAAATATTGAATTGCGAGGCCCGTTTGGGGCCGAGTACTTTAATTTCCGAGTTTTGTGTAAATTTTACTCGAAATCGTATTTTAATATACAATTTCAATTTTAATATAGAACAGGAGCTTTAAGAATGTCACAGATGCGGCCGATAAAGTGACAGGTGCGGCCAGTATAGTGACAAGCGGCAGCAAACGTAGTCTGCTCTGCCTCTGTTATGGACACTAAAATCTCCTGACAGAAAGTAGCCTGGAAAGTAGACATGAAAATGAAGGTTTCAGGACGATTTTGGGTAAAAGACTAATACAAACCGTTTGTTATTATAATTCATCATCAAATCAAATCAAATCAAATCAATTTTATTCTCCATTGTAAAAAAAATTATAAAAATTTTACCTACACTTAACTCTAGGAGAAAATGGTGGGAAAAATTACTCCACCACCGACTTACAAATACTACTTCATAAAGAACAGGTATGTGCCGCTTTCTGCAGTGCATAATTTGAATTGATTATATACGGTATCAATTGATCGAGAAACAAAAAGGAAAAAAAAAAGTTTGGTATATACGGCTCGATATTTTGATCATAACGTTGCTAGGATACTATCATATATGGTGTTGTTGTTATACAACCATTTCTTTAATTGCTTTACATTCCTACACAATTCCGGGCAATGATCAACTATGTAATTATAAATTATGGGACCGACATAAAGAAAAGTTTTTCGAAAGGTCGTAAAATTAGGTTTGAGCGGCTTTACTTTATCCTTGTCTTTACCTCGCGTATGTCTTTCATATTTTTTAGTTCTAAAACACTCGGACCTTTCGAAGAACTCTTTCAGTACTTTGTAGATAAATAAATTTTTGATTGTTAAAATTTGTAAATTTCGAAAAATGGGAAAAGAGGGAGCTAATTTATTTTGAAAAGTAATAATTCTTACCGCGTGTTTTTGTATACTAATTAATGGGCGTAGTGAGGCATCATAAGCAGCGCCCCAACAAGCAATTCCGTATTGTATTCGTGAGTGAATAATTGCATAATACACGGTCTTTAGTGCATCTAGGGTCAAAAAGTTTCTTAAATAATATAATTTTTTTATCATAATGTACAACAAATTCCTTGTGTGAGTAATATGATCGATCCATTTTAGTTTGTTGTCCAGTATTAATCCTAGATATTTTTCCCTAATTGCACGTTGTATTATTTCTCATTGACATAGCTGCTTATTAGTACAACTTGGATTATGACACTTCACTACCAAATCAGCGGATGGAGATTCACCTTTGAGATTAAAATATACTATTTTAGTTTTCGTGATGTTAATATTCAATTTATTTGCAGTAAACCAATTACTAATTTTGTTGCTATCTTTTTGAATAAGAGTTGTTAGAGCAGACCAATCGGCAGCACCGTACGACAGCGCTGTGTCGTCTGCAAAGGCTGTTAACCTTCCACAAAACCTTCCATTGCACAAATCATTTACGTAAACTAAAAATAAAGTTGTGGATAGCACACATCCCTGCGGTACTCCTACTCCACAATCATTTGTTCGCCATGATCCCACAGTCTGACCCACTCTAACAGCCTGTAGCCTTTTTGTAAGGAAGCTTTTAAACCAATGATTTGCCACCCCCCTGACACCCGCTTGTTCTAATTTATACAGAAGTATTTTTATGTTCAAAGAATCAAATGCTTTTTGGACATCAATAAAGAGCCCGGCTGATTTTAACCGATTATTAATATTACTGTAAATGTCAGCCATAATAGACATTAATGCTTTTTCAGTACCCAGACCCTTAATGAAACCGAATTGATTCTTTGAAAAAAAACTTATTTGCATTAGATAATTCACGAGGCGTTTATTTGTGGCTTTTTCAATGATCTTAGCAACGCTAGATACTAAAGATATCGGTCGATAATTGTTTACATCTTTTGTTTCTCCATTCTTATGAATTGGGATAATGATAGATTTTTTAAAAACAGATGGATATATACCAGATATATAGCTCAAGTTTGCAATGTAGCATAACGGTACTGCTAGTTCTTTGGAATTCAATTTTAGGGTTTTTATTCCGATATCATCATGCCCAGTTGACTTTTTATTGGCTAAGCTATTAATATAATACATTTAATTTCTGGTTCATCAACTGGCAATAAAAACATATTTGCATCAGTACGAAATAGTTGGAAGGTATTATGGTCGAGTATTTCATTAATGTTATCAAAATTCTTTGCTAGCCTTGTTGGGGTTTCTATAAACCCTTCATTTAGAATATCACAAATGATCGACGGATCTGAGTAATCACATCCATTGTATGACAGACTGTAAAATATTTTTCCCTCCTTTTTTTCCTAACAAGGAATTAATTACCTTCCAACTATCTTGTACGCTATTATTTTTTATTAGATTGATATAATAATCTGATTTTGCTCGATTAATCATTCGGTCAAGTTCCTCCTGAATTAATATGGATTTGTCTCTCAAAGTTTTATTTAGTGGTTGCTGTTTTAAAATTGCATTCAGTTTGTTACGACGTTTTATGTGTTCAAAAATAGCGTGACTTAACCAGGGTCGAGTCAACTTATAATTTAATTTTCGTGAGCGATGCTTCACCACGGTAGACTTTTCAATGCAGTTTTGCAGATAGTTAATAAAAATATTAGCTGCTAATTCAACATCGCTTTCTGATAAAATAAATTCCCAATTTGTTGCCTTTAGTAGATTGTTAATCGAATCATAATTTATTGATAACCATGTTGAATCAGAATTACTTTTGCAATGGTAATTGTTCAAGACATTTACGGGAATATTGACTGCAATTAAACTGTGGTCTGTAATATTGACGTGAACAACTGCTGATTGCATGGGTTTATCCTCTTTATTACCTTTCACGAAAATGTGGTCTAATCGCGAACTTGACCTAGTTGTTATCCTGGTATTTTCAGTGATGCATTCCTGATAACCCATTGCTGCCATACATAATAAGTACCTTTCTGCATCGGGCGATAAGTTATCAGGATCAGTGTTTATGTTGATATCACCTGCTACAATTACGTGAGAAGTAATCACAGATTCAAGCCATGTTTCCAATTCGTCAATGAATTCAGAAATGCTAAATGATAAACGCCTGTAGATACCAATGATGTCAAATTTAAGATTATTAAGTTTGCAAGTAACATGTACGCAATCAAATCTTTCAAATTCGGATTTGTTACTGACCACCTGACTAAAATTATTATTTACATATATACATACACCTGCGCTTCTAATTAGGGGTGTGGAAATGTTCTCTTCACTAGTAAAATTGTAATAGCTTCCAAACTTTGTATCTATCAGAATTAGTGCACACGCAAATGAATTTTGGAAAGGTCCTTTAGTTAGAAAATACTGTTGAACTAAAGGATCCAATTGAGTGCATTAGAATAGGTTCGTTTTAAACGAAATATTCTCAGATGTTTAGACATTTTATCTTGAGGAAGGAGAAAATATGGAAATGTTGTATCTGGTAATATGAAATGCCAGGGACTGTTTTTTTTTTAATTTTAATACTCATTTAGTTAGTTGAACACCAGGTTGACATTGTAAAAATTCCGGCGAGCCGCTCGAAAATACTGGAAATCCTCGTACAACTTGTTGTCTGGAACGTGGATTCATTGGCCAAATAATTCTATCCATTCTAGCAAACTGGAAAAATAGATACTGGAAAATTCACAGTTCGTGGAATATCTGGGAGGAATTTGATTGAAGTTCAGAGAGATATTATGGGTACTAAAAAAAACAACCTGAGGGGGAATGGAGAATAAGTTCTCTAGGAGAACTTGAAATGAGTTTGAGAGAACCTTGAGAAAAATGCAACTAGTTTGATAACTAATGGAGATGCCAAACGGGCCTTACCTTTTTGACGTACATTAGCAATTCACGAACTCAAATCTACAAATTTGATAATGAATCCGGCCCGAAAAATTTGTTGTAATCGGTCCATTCGTTTTCTAGAACTACCGTGCTAACGGACAGACAGACGAATGATATAAATTTAGTCTCGTGCAAAACATACAGATGGCGAGTGTACAGGGACAAATCTTCCAGCTGCGGTAATTCCGCTAGAGATAGGTGCCAGTTTTTTTGCTGACGAAGATTGCGTGAAATCCTCTTTAGACTAAAGCACCTTACTTGGTGTATATTCCGTCTATGGGTTTTCTAGGATAAGAACAGTAAAAGGGTGCTGTTGGAATTTTTTCGAGATAGATATCGTGGCTTGATGATACTCCAGAGTGAAGAATGTCTCTGAGTATTGTTATTAGTAGGGAGTGAATACTCTGTACAGGAAGTGTGGAAATTGTGTGCAAATTTATGATTATGGATTGCTATTCGTGTAGGTAAATATTCGGGAGAAGATTGAATCACGCAGTGCTAGATTTTCATGAAAAAAAGTTGGGCGATGGCCCTTCTGAACCATCGTAGTTAAGTGTAGAGAAATTTGAGCTAGGTATTTTTTATTAATGGACCTTGTTTCCAGATTTTTCGGAACATTTCCAGTTTTGTGGCGTCAATATTTCCTGTAATTTTTACCCAACCACCGAACAGAATTATTTAGAATCCGCATACCAAAAATGAAAAAAATTTATGGATACAAGCGATGTATTTTCCAGATTTATTTTAAAATTTGTTCTGTTTCATTTACCGTTGGGAGCTAAACAGGAACATGGCATGTATAAAAGCTTCTAGCAGAGCACACGTAATTAAGTTGAGCTAATATGCATGGCGCTTAGTTTACAAAGCACATTTAGCATTGTTTAACTTTGCCTTGCATATTGCACTCGTTTAGAACGCTTAAAACAACAAACTAGTATCTAATTAACGCAAGGCACTCAACTGCTTCCCAGTACAAATGAAAAGCAAATTAGGTCGATTAACGTCACGTTGCAAATTTTCACTACGGATTTCTTAAAATTCGGCAGGAATTCATAAATCGCAACCGCTTCCTCGGATAAATCATTACAAATCCAATTATTTTGCTTTAATGCTTTGTGCGTTAATTACAGTAGCAACCCATAAATTAATTTTGTGCCCCAAACCAAAGCACGACATTGATAATAAATCTCGACTATAGTATACGATTTTTGGAAACAAGAGGTTAATCGCGAATTGAGCTTTTTGCGAAAATCAATACAACTAAATTATCAACACCTTCCCAATAATCACCCTTAAAATTAATAATCCATCATTGCATCGGTGAACTTTATAGGCGCCATTTAAAGCTACCGCCCATAATTAATGTTGCAATAATTTTAAAGTAAATTACTTTTTTGCGGAAAAGGATTGTATATACTTAATTAAACAAAGAAGTGTGAGACACCGGCGCTATATATATTAAGTTTTAATCTCAGTTTCGCGTTTTTCCCGAGAATCGGCTTATGTAAATTAATTAGGAAAGTGGTGGGTAACTACGCCCCGCGCAATCAGATTCTCGAAACTCTAATACAAAAATGCTGTTAAAACGTGTTTGGAATTATCCCATCAGTGATGATAAATTCGCGGCGATTAGGTGAGATTATCTCCAACAAAAACGTTTGCCTTTTTTTACGAGCGCGCCCCGCGATCGTTCGTTAGACGCCCGAAGACGCTAATTGTGTAAATGTTCCGAGGGCGAAAACTGAAATATCGATAAAGGTGTAACGAATTTGATATGGGTATGATGGAAAGATAGATTTGAAATGGAAGATTTTAGTAGGGGAGAGATATGCGTCAAGTTGTGAATTGCTGTCAGTAGCAAATTGCTGTAAAATTTCCATGTATAAAGCGGTCTGGTTTCTTAGAAAATTAACTTCAAATTAGTTTGGGAAATGACCCAAGACGTGACGAATTTAACCGCAACACTACAGCTTGCAATAAATACATAAGGAAGAGCTGAATGTTACATTGTCCTGCTCAGTTTTTTCCTTAAGGTTTAAGAAGAAGAAATTAAATTTTAATTTTAAGATACGGAGATCCTATCACCTTCAAAGCGAGTGTGCTGCATGAATAAAGTGAAAATCGACTAGGAAGAGGGTCCGTTAACTTGCCCCCCCCCCCCCACTGAGAGATTTCATAGTCGTATTATTTTGAAATGAATGCGCTCGTTATGCGCTCATATGCGCCACCGATAATAACTTTTGCGCCATTCTCGTTTTTTAGAAATCCGAAAAAACATTTGGGGGGGGCCAAGTGAACGTAGCCCCCCCAGTACGTATTTTGTCCCTTGTAACTAGGTCACCTGATACATTTGGTTATGCGCTCAATTGCGCCACTTGAATTAAAGCTAGCGCCATTACGGTTAAGCCGTGACAAATTTTCAAAAAGTGGGGGGGCCAACTTAACGTTTTTAAAAGTTACTTTTTTTTAACATCTTTTCATACGAAATTGTACTCTCAGGTATGCGCTGAAATGCGCCGTAAAAAGATATCTTTGCGCCATTATTGTTTTTTGGTTATCCTTAAATATATTTGGGGGGGGGGGGCAAGTGAACGGAATCCCCCATAACGCATTTTGCTACCGGTATTTGTGCCACTTGATACATCTGGTTATGAGCTCAATTGCGCCACTTGAATTAAAGCTAGCGCCATTACGGTTAAGCCATAAAAAATTTTAAAAAGTGGAGGGTCTAACTTAGCGTTTTCAAAAGTTATTTCCGGAAGTGCGTCCATTTTGAAAATATTTTGCATCGATTCGGCCTTCGGAGTAACTCCTAAATACAAATTTTTAAAAACCTACCTATTTTACTTTCCCAGAATCGTTTAACTAAAGCTCCCAAAAAAACACTCTGTAGAGTGTTTCTGAAACACTATAATGGCGCCAAGATTTTTGTTTACGGCGCATTTTAGCGCATGATGAAAAGTACGATGTAGTAGAAAAAACATGTTAAAAAACAACAAATACCGGTAGCAAAATGCGTTATGGGGGATTCCGTTCACTTGCCCCCCCCCCCCCAAATATATTTAAGGATAACCAAAAAACAATAATGGCGCAAAGATATCTTTTTACGGCGCATTTCAGCGCATACCTGAGAGTACAATTTCGTATGAAAAGATGTTAAAAAAAAGTAACTTTTAAAAACGTTAAGTTGGCTCCCCCACTTTTTGAAAATTTGTCACGGCTTAACCGTAATGGCGCTAGCGTTAATTCAAGTGGCGCAATTGAGCGCATAACCAAATGTATCAGGTGACCTAGTTACAAGGGACAAAATACGTACTGGGGGGGCTACGTTCACTTGGCCCCCCCCCCCAAATGTTTTTTCGGATTTCTAAAAAACGATAATGGCGCAAAAGTTATTATCGGTGGCGCATATGAGCGCATAACGAGCGCATTCATTTCAAAATAATACGACTATGAAATCTCTCAGTAGGGGGGCCAAGTTAACGGACCCCTAGGAAGAAGACATCGAAATACAATCCTTGAGGAAGTCGATGCTATTTACCGTTTTTTAGCTAACCTTGTCGTTTGAAGATACATGGAAGCCAAATACGAAATCCCCGTCGGATAATTTATTCTTCCACTAATTGGCTAGGAAGTCGCCGCCCTCGCTAAGAAATTTTTCCAAGCGGTTAATCCTTGGTTTTAACAGTTACAAGCAAGAACGATTTTATTAATTCTTCCAACAGGGGGAGTTTAAGGTTTTAAACATTTTTTTACCTTCAACGGAGAAACTTTCCATAAGTAAACTCGTCTACTTTACCTTCATTAATGCTTTATCAAACGCAAGCTTTTGATACAAGTTTCTGTGATAAATTCACAAGTTCTCACGACACAGTGCATTCCCCCTTGTTACGTTACCGAATACGTAAATCAACACCGCAACTCAGTGTAACGAAAATCTACTGGCGCGCTTAATTAGTTTATCCTTGACCTAGAGAAAGCGTTTCATTTGACGCAAACTGTTTCTTACTTTCTCTTAAATTCGAGATAATCAGCACTTTGTCTGCGTGGATAAAAATGACACGTTAGAATTAATTAGCTTCAAGGTTTTTTTGCTGTCACTAACGAAACTCGCGTTGTTAAATTTTGCGTGCTAATAAAATCAAAATACCCGTAACCACCACCACACCTTCGCCCTTGACTAAGTCCGAAAGATTTTATTTAACGACAAAACTACGTGGTGGTATGAAAATGAACACTCTCAGTGCACCGTTAATAATAACAATTTGTTTGACACATTCGTTGTTTACAGTTCCTCCTAAAGTCATCACACACAGTGTGCTTAATCTGATTCTGGATGATCAGAAAAGGCCCTTACAATACAAAGCAAAAGTCGATATGGACGTTCACACGGGTCAAGGTTTCCTTCAGCTTTCCTCTTGCAAAATTCCGCTTTTTCTAAACTGTTGAAAGCTAACTTTTCCGCCACCTTTTCAACGTTAATGCCCCCTTCTGGATCAATCACGCCAATTTTTATGTACAGACATCTCATGAAACATCTAAAGTTGGGTTCATCAGGGGAATTCAAAAAATCTCATCCTGCCGGAAAAATTTGGGTTTACATTTGTTTCAACTTTACATTCTTCAACGTGCGGTTTAATGACGCTTTCCCACCATTCTACTTTTGCAGAGCCCCCCTAAGATATTACTAAAGAATTCCATGTTTCTCACTTTGCAAGCTTACCTTAATAGTCGAGATGAGTGGTAGTATTAACAGAGCTATCAAGATGTATTTCATTCTTGCGGATGATGAGATAGCAATAAAAAGGGCTACAATAATTATGATATAAATTACAAACCTAGTGCTTCTTTCTTATATTTAAAATGGTCACGAACTCTGGCTATTTGTACTAGAACTGATCATTACGAACAACAGTGGAAAAATGATTGGGAACAAAGGACCATACTTCATAAATAATTTATAACTATGTAATATGTTGATTCTTGATAAATGAATTAATGAGCTATCGGATGAAACCTTGAAAATTATACTTTTAGAGTATGCACTTTTTTCCACCTAAGCCAGAACTTGTTGCATTATGAACATACTATGCAAAATTTGCGTCATGTTTTTCTTTCTCAACAACCATATCGGATAGGAACGGAACTAGCATTTTGACGTAGACCTTTGGTAAAGCCTTTGTTGGCTAAGATGGCAACCCTGTTGATGTTCAACGAAATTTATTTGGACGATTGCTTGCACTATTAATAGACATGAATTAGAATCAGCATCATTAGGGCAGATTGATCCATAAAACTGGCCAAAACTAACCAAAATAAATAGACATGCCAAATACACCGTCAGTCCGGCACTCATCGATATTGTCTACATTTATACTAGTCCTCTTTTTTCATGTATTAGATTAGGAGAACGCCCTTCATATCTCAAAAAACTGTTTTGCGGAGGTGACGTCCCAAGGGCGTACCCTTGTCGGTACATTTTGTACCGAAAAGTCGGCTTCCTTTTCGAAAGCTGCCAAATGGAATTGTGAAATGTGCATTCTGTGATGCATGATTGTATCTTACAAACAACGTTTTTTTTAGAGAAGCAATTCATGGTAGCCAAAACCATAAAAAGTTTGCTACGAGCCTACGTACACTTTAAATTGGTGGTCAGTGGCGTGCATCCGCATGGTCAAGGGGGCTAATTTTTTTTAATGGCAGCCACTAATTTTCAGTACACTTTTTTCGATATAGCAGCTTAAAAAATTTATTATATTACATAATCAAATTTAAGAGAAAAATGCAAATCAAGGAATATGGCTGTATTAATTAATTTAATAATTTTACTAGTTTGCATTGAATACAAAAATATGCCGCTGTATCCAAAAAAAGTGTATACTCTCTAAGAATATGTAGTGAAAACCGGTAGTTGTTATTTAAACAAAGATATGACCCCTTTGACCATGTAGAAGTACGCCCCTGATCACAAACTTAAAGTAGGTACGTACCTACATTAGCAGAAAACTTTACTATCATTTTGGATAACATAAAAAGATTCTTTCAAAAACATTTTGTTTTGAAGATATATTCAGTGTTGCAGATAAAATTTTCAACCTGTACATACATATATTCTTGAATAAAGGGAACTAATGTCTATATCGTCGACACGAAAATAAAATAAATACTCGTAGATAGTTACATTTTTTAAGTAAGGTTTGACACTACTGCATTACCCCGTAGATTTTCTACACGTTCTACTTTGATTTACATTATAGAAAGAAAAATTATGGTGAATATGTAACCTCTTTATAAAAAAATAACCACAACATGTTTAATAACATATCGTACAGAGCAAATAATCTCTTTGTCCAAATGTGTTAAAGTAATTATCGTGTATTGACGATCAACCCGTTGTCAAAAATAATGAGAGGTAATTAGGGTAACCCGAGTGAAGGAACAAAGGAACTGATATCTGCAGCTTTTACAGTGTATCATACAAAATATTGCATAAGCTTTGCATAAACGTAGTTAAAATGTACTAAAACTTACTGTAGACACAAACGGGGTCAGGAAGCCACATTCATATTTTGCGCTAAAGTACGCGTACACGAAATAGACCTACTCGCATTACCACAATAAAACGTGAAGTAAATTGTGGCTAACGCCACAAGTAAATTAAACTTGATAGTTGTACGCTATGTTATACACAAGCTTTACTAGAACTAAGTGACGCTATTTCTAAACGTTTTGTTCGGCTAAAGCGCACGTTTATTAAAATTTCACGCACGCCGATTAAAGCATTTCAATCACTGTGAGTATAAAACAACAATAAATGAAGCAAAAAGGCAAAAAGTGGTAAGTGCAACGTAGCCCTATCCTTCACTTTATTGCAAACGTGCAGAGAGCTTTTAAAAGCATTCGAGAAGCTTAGAGCAATATTATAGCTTCCTCTAATGTCACAAACTCGTAAAAATTCCCCATATTTTACGGTTATCTTCCTTTTTTTCCATTAATGATTCGGTTTCCGATTTTGGAAAAGTAGACGAATCGTATAAGTACCCTGGTTTTAAATTAGCCCACTACTAACAGCCGACTTAAAATATTTATTTCCTTGCATAGGAGAAATTATTAATAGGTTGTAACGAGGGTAGTAAAGTATAACAAGTTAAAAAGTAATCGTAAACGATTTACATAAAGCGCATTTCCACTTGCATTCATTTCCCATTTGTAAGATGCAACTTCTATAAAATCGTAAAAATCCGGCCACAAATATGAAAGATAGCGTTGCACATGGGCAATCGCATGCGCAAAACCAAATTTTGAAATTGGCAGTTGATTTTCCTTTATTCCAAGTGCCTATGTATCAAATTTCATTCAAATGCTTTTATAAGTAAAAAATTTTGCAATTCGGTTTATAAATGGTCGAGATGCGAAAAGGGCACTGTGAATTTTGAATCGATTCGATTCAACTTTTGGCGTTGCGTATTAATATGGCTAAAGCTATGCCCATATTGAATTTCATACAATTCAGTTCATAACTAACGGAGATGTAAAAGTGATCGAACATTTCTAAACAAAGTTATCGTTCACACGGACAGATAGATGGACAGACAGACAAAGGAACAGACGGACAGACCAACAGGCAGACGACAGATAGCAATGCAACATTATAAACGATCTCTAGGATCGTTAATAAACGGCAAAAGTGTAAAATTATGGAACATGTAAAAAAACGGTTTTTTGTTTTTTTTTACAATAACTTTTTTTGTAAGCGGTACAGAAAAAATTCCTTCCTTGGTGCAAGACTCGACACCATAACGAACCAAATAGCGAAAAAAGTAGAACAATAGCTCTTAAGATAAAGAACTAGTAGCGTCGCAAAACGAGCGGACGGACGGACGGACGGACAGCCGGGCGGACGGACGGACGGACAAAGTGGCCACAATAGCGCATTTTTTTTTTATTTTTGTGGAAATGCGCTAAAAATTGATTTAGCTTCAGACTACAACTTTCATCTTTTACAATCGAATTTATTTAGCGTTGGAAAACATTTCAAACAAGCCGTCAAATGAGCTTTATTTCTTCTTTGCGACACACCACTGCATCGTTATTTTATATTGACTTGCACCATACTGTAATTGGAGTGATCGGTCTAATCTCTTACTTCAAATCCTAGGGCACGTATTTAGCAGCTAAGAGCACATTTCAGACATTACACAATCCAGACGTGGACACAAGAAGAGAATCCGTTGAAGAATACAAAGCTCGATATCTTGAAAATAGATGAAGTAGTTTTAACAATGACGAAAACACGGGAAAACGATCGCGTGTTTTATGCGTTTTTGTAGGTCGCCCCTTATAATTAATACGAATTATATCGTGTGCCATTATTGGCTCTAAAAACTTCAAAGTATCGTAATTGCTAATTCTTTTTGCCCCGCCCCAATCTCACTAAGCGTGTAGACCACGCCGTTAATTATTTAATTTTCAATTTCTGACGCTAAAGTGGCCGTAAAAATAATATTTGCCATCTAAATGTACCTTAGTATAGGAAAATTCGCCCTGGAGACTGGACTCCGAAAATTCATCCCCAGGAAAGCTTGCCCCGTGCACCTGGGAATATAATAAAAATTCGTCAACAGAAATTTAAGCCCGAGAAGGTCACATTCAATCCATCTGGAAGAGCCCACGGCACAATCCTCTCCGTATTGGCAACTGGAGAACTTTTTCCTCAAAAATGTCTCTTTGGGCTATTCGGTTTTAGAGAATTTCGTAATACTCGTACAATCAGCATGCAGGTAAGAAGAGACCAGTCCTGCACTTGTGCGAAACCTACATCCACCCGTCTTATGATGGTAGTAAAATCAGGTAATCCGATGAAATATATGGGGTTTATCCTGGGATTTATAAATCCAAAAGTATTAGTATTAACATTGAATAAGTAATTTACTTATTCAATTGTATTAATAAACATCACGGAATTGAGTCGCCAAGTTCTTGTTTCTCTTGTTACCATCATTTATTTCCTTCAGTACTATAATAGTTTTGATTTAGCGAAACATAAACCCAGCAATTGTGCAACGTGTGAAAGGAAGCTTTTCCAAAGTGGTCTCACTCCTTTGTTACTTTACTAGGTATATAATTTTAATTGTTCCATAGATGTACATAAACACACTGACAGTGATCTTGGATAAAAAACACAAATCCTCTACGTTCAGGAAACTTCTTGTTCATGAACTTAGCAATGATTCGAAAACTCTCCAGTAGAACCTTCAGAATAGAATTGACGAAAAACGTGACAATTCCTATCGATTTCTCCCGTCAAATTTAAGAGAGAGATAAGAAATAATAAAACTAGGTATAAAAGATTAATGTTCTTTTTGCAACAGGAAAATTTCATTGTCCCCTGAAGCTCCTTCCGTAATTTAATCGGATATGTACCTAATACGTTTTAGTTATCCAAACAGCAATTTTATAAAAATATCAAATAACTTCGTCCGGGTCATATACTGTTGGTGGGTTATTATACAAAAACTTGTAAGTAACCTTCAACGTGAGGTGAACCGAATTAGATGGGGTCGGCGAGCAAAAAGCAAACAATTTCTAAGTTCATACACCATACATTTGCTTATGTAATGAAGGGCCGTTTATGAACAGGTAACCTTGCGATGTACCTACTCGCGCGTGCATACGCTTTGTAGCCAAACTGCAGGTAGCTTACAAATTCACTCATTGAGAAAGTTTGCAAGTTAAATGTACGTTATGTCGTAATTATTTCACATAGTTTACACAAAGAGTTCTTTATTTTCTTTCTTATTAAAGTATAACAAATTCAGAAATAACCGGGACAACATTTAATTAACAATGTTAGCACAAAGCTGTTTGTAAGCCAGTACATCTGAATTTTAGTTACCCTTACTTAGCAGAACTTTTGCATTGTTAAATATGCTAACTTTAACGTTTTATAAAATTAAACAGTCACTTTAAATTCAACTCATCGCGGTTTGAGGCTAAAAGATATGCTTAAAGTAACGAGGTTGTAGTTCAAAAATTAGTAAATGGAGAAGTTTTAGTTCTGCAGGCTGTACAGTGTACATTGTTAAAGTGAATCCAAAGCCCCGCCATCATTGTTCAAGTTCTTAAACGAAAATTTATCCCTAATTATTGAAGATACTTCGATTGCTTCTATAAATTGTGTTATTGCAACTAGAAGACTTTTCGTATATTTTAACAATTTCTACGAATGTTGTGAATTTTAAAACGAAATGCTACGTTACGAATATACAGGCTGAACCAAATTCGAGAGCCACCATGGGGATCTCGGAAAATGTAAAAGTTGCGTATTTTGATGCTTAACAAAATGCCGTTTTGAAACTGAAAAGTTACAACTACTTTCGGAGAGAAAATCGTTCAAAGTCGTTTTTATTTTTTACCGAAGTTATTTAAAAAAATATTTCGAACTAAATGACACATTATTTTAATAATGATTATTAAGATGCTAGGTTTAAACGTTTTAAATTTTAAGTCTGACCGTCATCAACTTTGTTTTTCTTGTGGAAGTCATTTTTAGCGCATTTCCACAAAAATAAAAATAAAAATGCGCTATTGTGGCCACTTTGTCCGTCCGTCCGTCCGTCCGTCCTCTCGTTTTGCGACGCTACTAGTTCTTTATCTTAAGAGCTATTGTTCTACTTTTTTCGCTATTTGGTTCGTTATGGTGTCGAGTCTTGCACCAAGGAAGGAATTTTTTCTGTACCGCTTACAAAAAAGTTATTGTAAAAAAAACAAAAAACCGTTTTTTACATGTTCCATAATTTTACACTTTTGCCGTTTATTAACGATCCTAGAGATCTTTTATAATTTTGTATTGCTGTCTGTCGTCTGTCTGTTGGTCTGTCCGTCTGTTCCTTTGTCTGCCTGTCCCTGTATCTGTCCGTGTGAACGATAACTTTGTTTAGAAATGTCCGATCGCTTTTACATCTCCGTTAGTTATTAACTGAATTGCATGAAATTCAATATGGGCATAGCTTTAGCCATACAATACGCAATGCCAAAAGTTGAGTCGAATCGATTCAAAATTCACAGTGCCCTTTTCGCATCTCGACCATTTATAAACCGAATTGCAAACTTTTTTAATTATAAAAGTATTTAAATGAAATTTGATACATAGCCACTTGGAATAAACGAAAATCAAACGCTAGTTTCAAAATTTTGTTTTGCACATGCGCAGTGCCAACTTTTTTATTTATGGAAGAATTTAAGCGAAATTTGATACATAGGCACATGGAATAAAGGAAAATCAAACGCCAATTTCAACATTTGGTTTTACGCATGCGCAGTGCCAACTTTTTTATCTATGGAAGCATTTAAGTGAAATTTGATATTTAGGCGCTTGGAACAAAGGGAAATCTAACATTAGTTTCAAAATTTAGGTTTACGCATGCGCAGTTCCAACTTTCTTATTTAGAAAAGTATTGAAATGAAATTCTTCTCATAAACTGAACTTGAAGTAGCACGTCAAAAATGGTTTGCCCATGTGCAACGTTATCTTTCATATTTGTGGTCGTATTTTTACGATTTTAACAAAAGTTGCATCTTACAAATGGGAAATGAATGCAAGTGGAAATGCGCTTTATGTAAATCGTTTACGATTACTTTTTAACTTGTTACTTTTTGGAGTCATTTGATAGAGCATTTTTTTTCTGATTTAAAACATGTAGGTATCACTATTTTTTAATAAGAAATGGCGCTAAGATCGGTATAATTAATGAGCTTTTACTTTATTCCAGTGGTGTAGCATTACGAATTCCCTTAAACATTGAAATCGATGCCACTGAAATGCTCAAGAAACCTCGAAATAATAAAATATTTACTCTTTTTTGAGCTCATACTTCTCATTCCAACTTCAGACGGATCAGGATAAATTGTTTATGCACCTTCGTTTAGGGGTTTAGGGGTAACATTTTACAAAACAGGACATGTCATTTGTCGGACTATTGGATAACTAACATTTTAATCCCTCGGTTCACTCAAAAATATTGTAAGCTGTACGCACAACCCTCACATACCAAAGCACTTTTTTTAAAGCATTTCTTTCGGTTGCAACAGATAACTCAAAATTGCATTTTTTATAGTCAAAAACAATGCTGCACTTTTAGTTGATTTCGTTACTAACAAAAAATATTCCATTAGCCGTTAACAATACGCCAAGAAAAAAATGGCCAAACTTAAAATTCATTTCCGTGCTTGCCATTAATCAAATGTGTAAATAAAACAAAAACAAAAACCCCTCACTCGGCTAGAGTGCTAATGATTAACGAATTTAGGAAGCGGCGAGTGGTAGAAGCGTCACGTTTTTTACACAATATTTTATTAGCATTCAAATTACATGTTCTATATGCTCTAAAAGCAAGACACTGGCGCAGTTGATCCGTACATTTCCAAAATTGCGACAAAAACTTAACCGTAGCTCAGTTCAAGTGCAAACGTAACACATTGGGGCTTATCCGGATAATTTAAATTTCAATATAAGGGACACCGCAACACTACATATTTCAAAGGTGTAAAAAATGGACAGGGGAGTAGAAGAACAAGTGGGTGAATGTGGGTAAATGAAGCATTTAAATTCATCTAATGTGTATATACGCGTCATTAATTCGTATCGGTTTCTTTGTCCGTTTGTAGGGGTTGTTAGTGGTTTGTATTGAGCCGAGTTAATCTAAAAATGAAAGCAAACATTAATTAAAGCGTGTTTTTGTCACGAGCGTCGACTTTAGCACTCGCATCTTTTCATGACTTTCAATTCTGAGAATGAGATCAGAAGTAGAAAGTCGATCACCACCTTTCATTCAATTTCTACTTAAAGCCGGTTCATTGTCAGCTCGAAGTCACGCACTTTAATGTGCGAAAAGGATCTCGGAGACTTCTAATATAAACAATTCCTTTCGGATCTATGCTTGTACATTCTGAAAAGAAATACATATAATTTGCGCACTTGAAGCTCTCCATTTAAAGGCATCTGAAAAGGATTTTAGCTTAGTAAAGCACCCACCATTCAGCGAATTTATATACAACTCTAGCTTAGCAAGAATTTACATTTTCCATTTTGTATATACTTCATTAGTAGTTTATTTCCATCGCAATATGTAAATTTATTACGTTCTAAAGGCGCAAATGCGATTATTGCTACATAAATTAGTGCAGGAGGTTTAGAATATTTGGGAAATTGTAAATCTATTTTCAGGCAAACGTACCGAGGTGAAATTAAAGGCGAGGATCGAGAAAACAACAAGTCTCTCAGTATTGATGAGTTTCTTTGGAGCTTGCTTGTTATTAAAATAGTCTGCATGCGTCACAAAGAAGTCTAGTCCATTAACGAAGACTGTCTAGGAGTAATAAATTGGATCTGAAATTCTTCTGATCGTCTCTGACGTTAGAGCTTCTTTTAGACAAGATTCTTTAGAATCACTACTCCACTTTCGTTTTTGAAAATTTAATGACACATCTGGAGTTGTTTGGGATGAATCGACGATTAGATGGAACTAAGTACTTTATTTTTCTACAGACGATATAAAATGTCCATCGTTATGTCTTTGAAGCTAAATCTGATTTCCAAATTGCGTGATCTTTGGTTAGAACATCACAAGCTTGCACACACATAAAAAGATGTGTTTAATATAATTAGATAACGTTTCAATTAAACATATCATTGTTTCCCATATCCACAAAGAAATGATTAATTTATTTTAAATATATTAAATATTTATGTTAGTATGCTGGATTCAAGCATATTACTCTTGATTTAAGGTAATTTATTTCTTATTTAAAAGAAATGACATCGTTATGGGAAATCCCTGTATATTTAGTTGAAGTGTATTCTTGGTTGTTATAAGAATATTATATTCTTAATTCAAACATACATACTTTTAACGCAAAATCAAAAATAAATTACATTTAACAAATGTAATTTTTGTTTAAGAGAAATGAATTATTTAATTGGATACAAGTAATTGATCAATTTAAAGTAACTTTTAATTTTAATGCAAGTAAATGATCTTATTGGACTGAACGTACATCTAAAAGTAATTGTTAAATTTAAAGTCACTTTTAATTTTGATGCAAGTATATAATTTTTTTAAGCTGAACGTATACGGAATGGTATGCGGTAGAAAATAAAATACTTTATCCCCAAATTAGATGATTTATTTTACATAAAATAAACGTACATTTTTCCATGTGTATCAGTGTGGAGTGCAGACGTATCTACATTCTTTAATTCATTAAAAGTTATTAATTCAAATTTATCTAAAACTTCGACTTCATAAGCCCTAAGATGTTCGTGGAAGCTGCCGGTTTTTAAGCAATTACAGTAAAAAGAAAAGTTATTAAATTCGTCAATTAAAATATGTTTTATTAATCCAAATTGTGGAAAATCTTCATAGCTATCTATCAAAATGACTGAACTTTGTTTGTATGAAATTCCGTTAAATGTCAGCCACGGTACTAAAAAATAGTTTGAATTTACGATAAATTGGCAATCTATGTCATTGTTGGATATTTCCAACAAAGGCCCATAATCTAAATCATCTAGTAAGTTATTTTGTGCCATAATTCTATAGCAAAATTTTAGTTGCAGCCTTAAGCTTAGCGAGTAAGGTAAGTTTTTTTTACATTTTATAATATTTGAAACTGATTTTAGTTCTTTGTGCTTAGCTTCAAATCTCATACAACTCAGATGCACAAGGGGTCCCATTTTTCTAATAAGACCTGGATAATGTGTTAACATGTGAAATTTTGGTTTTAAAGTTTCAGAAAACAGACTCATGTATAAGGAGTGGTGTTCTTTAATTAACAATTCCAACAAAGCAATGCACTCGTCATTAATTTCCGGCAAAAGAAGAATTTCTGTTATTTCTAAAAGCATCAAGTATAACGACCAAATGTCATTATTAACTGGCACCAAATCACCAACAATTAGTCTAAAATGTTTAACCAAGCACAACATTTCAGATGACGAATTGATAATGCAGCCATTCTTCAAATGTTCATCTTTGATAGGGGGCGGAATGTTTTTGTCAGAAGTATCGTAAGTGAAATATCTTATTCTAGAGTTCAGTAGAGTTAAGGTAAAGAAATTTTGAGAAACTAAAGTATTTATAATTTTTGCCATAGTATATCTATGTACACCTTCAAACAAATCGTGCATTATATCACATACACTATGACTATAAACATGAAAATCGTGAACATCGTTAAAAATGCATTTTTCTTTTAGACCAAAATGAAGACCATCCACGTGATTTAAATATTCTATTTTATTTCTCAAAAAATTTTTATCTTCAACCGTTTGGGTTTGTGCCACATTTTTCTTACAATAACAAATTCTGCAATAGTAGTGTGCAGTGAAGCTTTCAACAAAACCAAAAATTGAATTCATGCCTAAATTATCACCTACAACCGCTACCAATTTAAAGAAAACCTTGTATTCTCTATCTTCAAGACTTAAGTTTATACCTTCAGTTGCTAAGTAATTTACTTCGTGTACTAATGTAGTAAATAATGCTTTATTACCATAATGGAATCTGTCTGTACTGTAAAATATCATTGTTAAAAATATGTTTTCTAACCGGCTAGAATACTGTGGAGGTGTAGTAGCAACGGAACAATATATAACTCCCAATTTATGAACACCGGCGTGACTTCCTAAAGGATTTGAGGTCTCAAAGTCATCGTAGTAGAGTATCAAAGGTAAGACTATCTTATTGTCTACATTATTGAAAAAATCTTTGTGCAAAGAACCATTGAGTATATTACAATAAGCACTACGTTTACAAATGTTGCCTTGATATGTAACAATTTCGTCAAAGACTTTGGGGAGTTCCAAAAAAAGTTTAAGTGTTTTTTTTAACGGTATGTAACAAAAACTGCGATCTTTTAAGACCAATGAAACTATATCTTTTTTCGCAGATCGAGTACCGCTGAGCCCAAGTACTTGTTCAAAAGGTTCTATTAAGTAATTACTTTGAAGAAAGTATTTAAATCTTTTGTGTTCTGTGTCTAAATGGAGAAATGGATTTTTTAATAATTTAAACATATTTGAAATTTGTGACGGTAAAGTGTTTCCATTAGCTACCTCACAACATTTTTGTAACAGGTCTAAAACACCCGATGATAAAAACGCATTTACAAATTGAATAATATTTTGAATGCAACTTTTTGTTATTGTTAGTTTGTCATAAAGCTGTGAAATGAATTTTCTTATTTCAGAATCTATTAAACTACAAAATTTTGATACAAGTGTGTCTAGACTATCAGAACTTACTGTGCGTTCATCTTCAATGTTATTAAAGTTATCTTGATGTGCAGCTTGTGCATTCTGAGGTAATACCGATGCAGTAGGTATTGTATGAGTGTCACGAACATGGGGCTTTACTGATGAAGTTGAAGGAAATTTATTAATATGTTTTGATGTTAAATGTTTAACGAATGCATCCCTTCTTGAAAATAATCGCCTACAATTTTTTTCTGGACACATAAAATTAGTCTTTTGGTGAAAGATTTCTAGATGCAATGCAAATTTTTTTGGATTAACAAAAGTACGTCGGCACTCTCCACACTTCATTTTACAATTTTATATATAAACTTTGTATTATGTAAACAAAACGTTAAATTTGAAAAAAAAATTCTGTAAGTAGTAATTGCTAAATAAAAAACAAGTTACAATATTCTTAAACTCAAGTATTTCTCTTGTAGACCTAATTAATAAATAATATGGCACCAAGTAAGTAACAATAGTATTTAAGAGATCTTGTGCTATCGACACAGAGTTAATCTTTTTTTAAAAGTTCCAGTATGTCCATAATATATGGAATGATATTATCTTGACGAGTATTTATATGATAAATGCCCTTCTGAATAATTAGGTAAATATGTTCTGCGGGGGCAGGATATTTCGCGTTTGTTACAAAAAATAATTTGAAAACATTATCAAAGGCTTGTTTCGCAGATTTTGTCTGGTACCTTAATTCGTCCACAACTATATAAAAATTGTTAAGTTGTTTTAATGAAGGCCCTTCCACTATCATGTAAGGTTGGACGGTCTGTTTTTTAATGGCCGCGGTTTCCTTGTTTTTCCTGATAATCTCATCTACGTCACCGGGAATCTGCACATTAAAGCAACATATTAAAGAACGTACTACATAAAATGAGAAATATTTACCTTAGCATGGCATATAATAGAATTGACTGCTTCTGCAGATGAAAATTTCCACAAATTCTTGCTACCCAAATTAATTTTGCCTTTAGGAGGTACTAAATACGCTAATATACTGATTTGTGCGGCAAATGTACTATCTAAAAACCAGAATTATTTGTATTTACACAACAATTCAACTAATTATACTAGTACCTTCCGTAATGCCCTCGCTGTTTAAAAGTGTAATTAGTTCCTCACAAAATTTATCTTTTATTGTAAGACTTTTATATTCAAAAATTTTTTGAAACGCGCTCTCCCAGTCCAAAATGAGCTTCAGAGTTGATTGTGGATACTCTCTTTCAAAATCCAAGTTAATCTGCAATAATCAAACAACTAAGTAAGTGTCACTACATTTAAAAGATATAATAGTATTGTAAACAATTTCATTATTTAATTTGGAAATGCCTTAGGAGGGTGGCTCAAAACAAAACATTTGGAAACTAAATGATTAAATATAAAAAAAATAAGATTTCATATTTAAAAGGGAAGGCCTTTCCAATTATATGTTGGATGCTCAATTAGGCATAATTAACATTTTTGGAGTTGTGCCTCCAGCGCCAAAGGATAGTGAGCGTGTTTTATTGTAAACGTTTTATACGTTAGAATAAAAAAATTGACGTGTCCGAGCGTTTTTCGAAAATTCACGTTAAATTACCGTTTGAAAATCTGCTTGAACTAAAAAAATTGATAAAACCTACCAAAACCTCTGAATTGTCTTTTTTTAAAATTGGCCATTCTTCAAAGAACTCTCTGACAGTCGCTGCAGTCGATAATTTCCGAAGCCCGTACGTATTCTTCCACTTTGTCAGAACTTCATCCCAGGGCTCATGCCTATTTTGCAGCCATATCATATCATTTTTTAGCTCATCTGTAAGTTATATTTTTATAAACATTTTATAAGCAATCGATATTTATTTACTAACCACTTTCTAACACTATTTGCCTTTCTTTAGTGTGACCATAACTGTCATCTTCATCCAAATAACTACTTTTCCTTTTCCTAATAATGACACTCGGTCCACAGTCATGTAAAAGGTTTCGACATTTGTCTACCAATTTACCGCGTGCCAGTATAGGTTTGCGAGTTATAGAGTCTCTCTTGCGAATGGCTGGAACATAGTAAGTACTAGCAGTTTCCTTTGGGAAAAGCGTTATTATTTTTGATGCTAGGACATTGTAATCCTCTGGTGTTAGTCGACTAAAAATTTGGTAGGTATTGGTAAAGGTACGACTTCATATGATGTAAACTCACTATTTTGCAACATAATCAAAAACGTGCTTAATAATTATTTCTGTTAATTTGTTTCTCCGTTTCATATCCAAAAATTTATTTTTATTGTAATATTCCAAAATTTCTGATCCAAATACGCTGGTACATAAAAGAGTTTTTAGATCAAATTCCGGTAGTTGAATTTTTTTAAGCATGTTTTCGAGTCCGATTTCAGCAGCCGGCCGATGTTGTTGGGGTATGATAAAGTATTGCTCGTTTCTCTCCTTTAAATAAGTATTAAAATTCAGATTCAATTAAACTTACGGCATGCATGATGCATTTTACCCTATTTTCTGAGTTTGACTCAAACTCCATGTTCGCCTGGATAAGATTTGATGTTTCGTCGTCAACCGCCTTAAATTTGTACAATTAAGAAAATCTGGAAGGTGTAGTATGTATACAGCATACCTGGACTACTTCGTGGACTACAATACTAGAATTCTCCAGTTCTTTTGCTCTTTTAAATAGAGATAAAAACTTTGCCCTGATCCCAATGCTGGGAATAAGTTCCTTTATTAAAGATTCTTCTAATAAAAAGAAGTTTGAGAGATCTATGTCGTTGTCTAAAAATTATAATAATTTTAGAAATATAGTTACCTAGTGATCTAAATTCTAATTAAAAAAATAAACACAAAATTGTAACTCGGATTGTAAGCAACATGAAATGAGAAATTAGATTACGGAATGAAAAATCTGCTATACACTCAGTTTCTCGCGGATTAACAATAATCTCTATATGTATATAGAGCATAAGTTATGAAGAAATGCTGGTAGGAAATAATTTAATAATGTATTAAATTTCATGTCGGTGACCTACAGAATCACACAAATTGTTGATTTATACCTACACCAAGTAAAACCATTAAGAAATACCATAATCGAAATTTGAAATGCTTGCCATGTATGCGTGCAAATCTCAAAATTCACCCAACTTATTTTTCCAAATAAAGCAAAAAGTAACAGGTGACCTAATCACATAATCCGATGTAATTCAATTACACCAATAATAATTATAATTAAAATAAAAGTAACAAGTACCTACCACTACTTGATTTGACTTTAGGTAGGTACATAAAAGGTAGGTACATAAGTAACTATATACTAAATACTTACTTTTAAAGGTTTCAATTAATTGAGGCAGTCCCCAATCCTCGAGTAAACTTTCAACATCAGCATACATTTTCACTTCATCCAGTAGCACTATTAAAGAAACTAAAAACTGCAAATTCACGGGATATACTGAACTGATACCGCTATACGAACATGACAAGACACTGGACAGTTATGGCGTATTCCTGTATATTCAGTGGGTTTGCAACTGCAATTTGCACGTTTAATATTCTGCTTATAAAGAAGCACGCATTAAATGAAAAATATAAGCATAAGTTCAAATAAAGAAATGCTTGTCTTAAGTATTTAATACATTTAAATGTAGCCAAATAATGAACAAAGAAAACGAGTGTTTCTTTAGTTTTAGACTCTCCCTTTCGGATTAAACATAATGTATCTTTAAAACAAATCCACTATTATTTTTCCACAAATAAAAGCTTCAAGCCGAACATAGGATTATTTTGACGTTATCATTCAAAAAGGTTCTCTTTAAATTTTTCCTACATTTCAACTAACGACATGTATGTTTACTTTTACGATATTGCTTTACATTAAAAAAATTTAACTAAAGAAATAATACTTTACTGTTAAATAAACTAGATCTCTTAAAATAAAAAATAATCTTTGAATTAAATGTTATTATGGTCAAATTAAAGAAACGAAATTAAAGCAATACAAAATTTTATATCAAGAAAAGGTTTTTTACCGTGCAAAAATAAAACTTACCCCCAGTCTGAATTATATATGGCGATAGGGGAATACTCTCTAAGGTAATTTCAGGTAAGTCCTAAAACACAAAGTATGATTTTAAATCATATATCATGTGAATTATTAATTTCTTACCTTGCATTTAAAAAAAAGGTTCTGTAAATCTTCTTTAAAATATTTCGTAATATTTGCAGTGGTCGAAGTGGTAACTATTTTTTACCGGTATGGTTTAAAGTAATAAAATGTTAGACAGTGTGTATGCATTTTTATATAAAAATACAAACAAAAAATTTGAAAAATACATTCATATCAGTATTTGATTAGAAATACTAAATACAAAATTAATTAAGGTGATCCCACAGAAGTTGATATTCAGTTGTCAAATTTGGAGCTTGGTCCTTCTGACGTGCAGCACATTTCGTATAATCAGCATCACGGCGTCCTAGTAACATCCATGCTTTAACATAAGTTTGAGGTTTAAATAGGGGAAGCGGTGGACCAACACATTTTATGAATAGCAATGAAGACACTGTAGTTACTTTTAGTTTATTTCTTAAATCCGAATGAATAATGTTCATTGCACTGAATATGCGTTCGCACTCCGCTGTTGAAACAACTAATGTATTAACAGTTTTCATCAGCAAATCTAACGGTTTAGACACAATGCCAGAATCTACATATTCGCGAAAGCTTCTTACATAGTCGTGACCAGATAGTTTAAACTTTTCACACAACACTCGAATTTCATCTTCTCCGTACCTTATGCTGGGTTCTTGGGGCCACTGGTTACGGTCAAATATTTCTAAAGTTTTTACAAATTTATTGTAATCTTCGGAAATTTGTGGTTCCGTTCCTGATCGGTGAGAAGAAAATCTTAGTAAACGTTGCTTCAGATTATTAGTCAGGCTTCTATAAAACTGTGCACTATTTATTTTAGTCACTCTTCTACCGTTGTGCAATTTGACATGACGAAATTCAAGTACATTTATAGAGGTTTCTACTTGTTTAAGGTATATTCCTGGATTATCAATCATTGATTCTACCACGCGAATCTGTCGTGTAATTAAGGCGTGAGCTTCAGGAAGGGTTTTGTTACGTTTTTGTAATTCCAGAGATAAATACGAAAGTTCTGAAAGAGCGTCATACAATAATCCTAAATTATAAACGAATCCGGTTTCAGTTAACCTATCTTTCAACCCAGAATATGTGCATCTTTCCTTACTTTGCCTTGACATGTCAATGGAAGCGTTGTCAAAATGTTGATACAGGGCGTTGTAGTTGCTCCACACAGCTTTTACTGACCTTAAACTTGAAGAAACCCAGCGTGTGTCGAGTATACGTCCTATAGAATACAGCTGAACGTCTAAATTTGCCGCACATCGTTTTAATTCGTATTGATTTTTTGGCGAAGCACTATATAAACTATACAACTTGTCGAAAAATATCTTAAAATGATTGATGCCATCAACTTCCTCCAGTACGTCATGGACTGCTAGTTCTAAACGGTGGTTAGAACAGTGCCATACTACTAAATCTGGATATTGACTAATTAACTGTGTAGCTACTCCAGATTTTTTTCCAATCATGTTTGATGCTCCATCAGAAGCAAAACAAACGAAATTTCTAGCCAAAAAATCGTTTGTAAACCCATGTTTTTCCAAGCAAAGCATCAACATGTTAAGGATGTTTGAAGAAGTGGTGGTTTCTAAATCAATTAAATCCAAAAAGAATGTTACAGGTTTCCGAATGTGGTAACGTTGTTTTGATGCATACCACTAGTACTGTATTTTTACTAACAGAAGTAGTTTCATCAATTAGAACAGATATCTTGGACTCATTTTGGATAATTTGACTGACAATTCTTTTTCGCATTTCCGTTGCAATATGGTTTGCAATGTCGGCGCATGCATGATCTGAGTGTAAAATGCGACCCATCTTTAAACCATTTAATACTTGCATATCTATATCAGAAGTTAAATCTGTAAAAGGCCTACCTTTTTTATGATGTTATAAACTGTTGTAAATACACGATTGGTACTTTCACAAATGTCTGTACTTTGGTTAGTAAGACTGGTCTTTAATCTTTCTTTGTGAGATTCTGTCAGAATTTCCTCAGCATATCTGTGGGCTTCACTGGTCTTATGATGAAAGATTTTTTTTCTGAGGGATTGACGTTGCTTTTTTGTGGAATCTCCAAACGCCGCGATGTTACAATTAACCCACTCAGTCGAAACTTGAACGCCTTGTTTTTTAGGAACATTGCCGAGATTTTTAATTTTCTTGCACGTACTACAACCTAGTTTTTTTTCTTTTGTTTCAAGCCATTTATATTCTACACATTTTCTATTGTACATTTCTATTGTCCAACACTCGGGAACATCGGGTAAATTATTAAATTTCAATTTCTTTGCCCCACTCTCACTTTCATCAGTTTCATCACCGCTATTATTGTCACGTTCAACACTATCAGATTCTGATTGGGAAGGCAAAAAATAATCCGCGTCAGCGTCTCTGTCCATGTTGTCAGTACTAGCACCAGCACCACTATCGTTATCGTTCTTTTTACGTTTCAGCCAATTAAGGAGGGACATTTTTCACATTTAAAGTGACTTAAAGTTAAAAAGCTTGAAAATAAAAAAACAATACAACAATGCAGTACAATAAATAATAACTTAAACTGAGAAGTGCAAAATCTTCTTTGCGTGTTTGTACACAATGGCAGACTGCAGACCACTGAAGTTTTTAGAACCACAAGCAATCCGTAAGTAGCTTTGGGAGTGGGTACTACGTATGCGCCTAAGAAATGCGCAGTGTCCAGAGCGTTATAACGATCGTTAGGAACACCTTTCCCTTTGCATTTCTCAAATAACAAATAGAAATACGGACAAAAAATTCTGTAAAAGGTAAAACATATTAATATTACTAAGAACAAATCCAAAATACGGATCGAATGCGGAAAAGATTGCAAAACTACAAGATTTTGAGGTCGCACGCGCCGCATACCGGTATGCCTATGTGAAAAAAATTATTACCGGTATGTTTCACAAAAATAAAAAATCTAACGGTATGCCATACCGCCCCATACCGCCTCACTTCGACCACTGGATATAAATAAGTTTCTATTGTGTATTTATCCGTAACGAATGAATCCTATTGGTATCCAGTGGACTTTCCTAATCAAATCTTAATAAGTTTCTATTGGGACAAATTTCATTGGAAATGGTTGGGAAATGAATAATTTGTATGGGAATGCTGATTGGAGCGTATTATATTGTAATGTGTAATGATTGGGTCCTATTGGCACATAACGGAATTCCCAAGTCATATTTTTATAAGTTTTGATGGGGTAATTCTCAATGGCAATATACACATATTGGTGCCAATAGGACCCAATAAAAAAATTTATTGGTTCCAATAAGGCATTTACAACAGGGTGGTTGGGTTGCTTTACAATGGCGCGTACCAAATGGTCTTCGATGCTGCTTTCCATATGCACAACCGGTGCAAAATTCTTCCTCCGAACGGATATCGACATCTCTTAGTTTTAAGAGCGTTTTAACATGTCTTTTATTTTGATGGCAAAGCCGTTCGTGCCAAAGTTGCAAGGTATCTTCTTCTGTGGTTAAAAACGCAACGGCAGATTTCTCTGGAATGATGACTTCCATGTTTAGAATATACAGGCCCTTTTCAGATTTCGTTCCGCTCAACCTTACTCGGCCATTCTTACTGAAAATGCAACCAGATTGATTTGCACTAAAAGAAAAACCTTTATCTACAGTCTGACACACAGAAAATAGGTTCTGTCCAGCCTTTGGAACGTACCATACATTTGACAAGTGGTTAACTTCCCAAATTTCACGGTCACCGTCTTAACATTTATGGCACCTTCCCCGTAAGCATGCATGTAAGTATTGTTGCCTACCTTAATGGGTTTCGGTATTTCGAACCTGGTATACTCCACAAACCAATTTCTGTTGTATGTTATATGTGCCGAAGCACCCGAATCGACAATCCAATGGCCTTCCTCGGTTTCAAATCCGCTACACATAAATGCCTTACCCTCGGTCGTTGAGCTGCCACTTTTTGAGCTCCGATTCGATTTTCTGGGGCACTTACTCGAAAAGTGTCCCACTTCATGGCACCTGAAGCACTTTAGGTCCTTCTTTTCATTCGATCGACAAATAAAGCAACAGGCTTTTTACGTAACCCTTTCACAACCTCCAACACTCCATTGTGTTTCAACAGCAGTTCCACTTGCCGCTTCCAAGAGGCCCAATTTGAGGCGTCAACCAGCTTATCCACTTGTACTTTAAAATCCATTGTCTTTTTTTTGTTGGGAACAAAAGGTACGGTTTTTTTTCTTTAAACGCGGCGCGACCACGAGGAAAAAAGAAAAAACTAACTTCTCTTTTTGTTAAAAAAAAGAAAACGAATTCTACGCAGATTAACGGCCTGGGCCCATAACCTATTGAGGCCAATAATGGTAAACTGGTACACAAAATGTATATTATACTAATACAAAGGTTACAATAAT
>NW_022170738.1:1747921-1787142 GCF_008802855.1 Photinus pyralis
TGTAAATGTTCCGAGGGCGAAAACTGAAATATCGATAAAGGTGTAACGAATTTGATATGGGTATGATGGAAAGATAGATTTGAAATGGAAGATTTTAGTAGGGGAGAGATATGCGTCAAGTTGTGAATTGCTGTCAGTAGCAAATTGCTGTAAAATTTCCATGTATAAAGCGGTCTGGTTTCTTAGAAAATTAACTTCAAATTAGTTTGGGAAATGACCCAAGACGTGACGAATTTAACCGCAACACTACAGCTTGCAATAAATACATAAGGAAGAGCTGAATGTTACATTGTCCTGCTCAGTTTTTTCCTTAAGGTTTAAGAAGAAGAAATTAAATTTTAATTTTAAGATACGGAGATCCTATCACCTTCAAAGCGAGTGTGCTGCATGAATAAAGTGAAAATCGACTAGGAAGAGGGTCCGTTAACTTGCCCCCCCCCACTGAGAGATTTCATAGTCGTATTATTTTGAAATGAATGCGCTCGTTATGCGCTCATATGCGCCACCGATAATAACTCTTGCGCCATTATCGTTCTTTAGAAATCCGAAAAAAACATTTGGGGGGGGGCCAAGTGAACGTAGCCCCCCCAGTACGTATTTTGTCCCTTGTAACTAGGTCACCTGATACATTTGGTTATGCGCTTAATTGCGCCACTTGAATTAAAGCTAGCGGCATTACGGTTAAGCCGTGACAAATTTTCAAAGAGTGGGGGGGCCAACTTAACGTTTTTAAAAGTTACTTTTTTTTAACATCTTTTCATACGAAATTGTACTCTCAGGTATGCGCTGAAATGCGCCGTAAAAAGATATCTTTGCGCCATTATTGTTTTTTGGTTATCCTTAAATATATTTGGGGGGGGGCCAAGTGAACGGAATCCCCCATAACGTATTTTGCTACCGGTATTTGTGCCACTTGATACATCTGGTTATGAGCTCAATTGCGCCACTTGAATTAAAGCTAGCGCCATTACGGTTAAGCCATAAAAAAATTTTTAAAAAGTGGAGGGTCTAACTTAGCGTTTTCAAAAGTTATTTCCGGAAGTGCGTCCATTTTGAAAATATTTTACATCGATTCGGCCTTCAGAGTAACTTGTAAATACAAATTTCTAAAAACCTACCTATTTTACTTTCCCAGAATCGTTTAACTAAAGCTCCCAAAAAACACCCTGTATAGTGTTTCTGAAACACTATAATGGCGCCAAGATTTTTTGTTTACGGCGCATTTTAGCGCATGATGAAAGGTACGATGTAGTAGAAAAAACATGTTAAAAAACGTAACTTTTGAAAACGTTAAGTTAGCCCCCCTCCACTTTTTAAACATTTTTTATGGCTTAACCGTAATGGCGCTAGCTTTAATTCAAGTGGCTCAATTGAGCGGATGACCAAAAAACAATAATGGCGCAAAGATATCTTTTTACGGCGCATTTCAGCGCATACCTGAGAGTACAATTTCGTATGAAAAGATGTTAAAAAAAAGTAACTTTTAAAAACGTTAAGTTGGCTCCCCCACTTTTTGAAAATTTGTCACGGCTTAACCGTAATGGCGCTAGCGTTAATTCAAGTGGCGCAATTGAGCGCATAACCAAATGTATCAGGTGACCTAGTTACAAGGGACAAAATACGTACTGGGGGGAGCTACGTTCACTTGCCCCCCTCCCAAATGTTTTTTCGGATTTCTAAAAAACGATAATGGCGCAAGAGTTATTATCGGTGGCGCATATGAGCGCATAACGAGCGCATTCATTTCAAAATAATACGACTATGAAATCTCTCAGTAGGGGGGCCAAGTTAACGGACCCCTAGGAAGAAGACATCGAAATACAATCCTTGAGGAAGTCGATGCTATTTACCGTTTTTTAGCTAACCTTGTCGTTTGAAGATACATGGAAGCCAAATACGAAATCCCCGTCGGATAATTTATTCTTCCACTAATTGGCTAGGAAGTCGCCGCCCTCGCTAAGAAATTTTTCCAAGCGGTTAATCCTTGGTTTTAACAGTTACAAGCAAGAACGATTTTATTAATTCTTCCAACAGGGGGAGTTTAAGGTTTTAAACATTTTTTTACCTTCAACGGAGAAACTTTCCATAAGTAAACTCGTCTACTTTACCTTCATTAATGCTTTATCAAACGCAAGCTTTTGATACAAGTTTCTGTGATAAATTCACAAGTTCTCACGACACAGTGCATTCCCCCTTGTTACGTTACCGAATACGTAAATCAACACCGCAACTCAGTGTAACGAAAATCTACTGGCGCGCTTAATTAGTTTATCCTTGACCTAGAGAAAGCGTTTCATTTGACGCAAACTGTTTCTTACTTTCTCTTAAATTCGAGATAATCAGCACTTTGTCTGCGTGGATAAAAATGACACGTTAGAATTAATTAGCTTCAAGGTTTTTTTGCTGTCACTAACGAAACTCGCGTTGTTAAATTTTGCGTGCTAATAAAATCAAAATACCCGTAACCACCACCACACCTTCGCCCTTGACTAAGTCCGAAAGATTTTATTTAACGACAAAACTACGTGGTGGTATGAAAATGAACACTCTCAGTGCACCGTTAATAATAACAATTTGTTTGACACATTCGTTGTTTACAGTTCCTCCTAAAGTCATCACACACAGTGTGCTTAATCTGATTCTGGATGATCAGAAAAGGCCCTTACAATACAAAGCAAAAGTCGATATGGACGTTCACACGGGTCAAGGTTTCCTTCAGCTTTCCTCTTGCAAAATTCCGCTTTTTCTAAACTGTTGAAAGCTAACTTTTCCGCCACCTTTTCAACGTTAATGCCCCCTTCTGGATCAATCACGCCAATTTTTATGTACAGACATCTCATGAAACATCTAAAGTTGGGTTCATCAGGGGAATTCAAAAAATCTCATCCTGCCGGAAAAATTTGGGTTTACATTTGTTTCAACTTTACATTCTTCAACGTGCGGTTTAATGACGCTTTCCCACCATTCTACTTTTGCAGAGCCCCCCTAAGATATTACTAAAGAATTCCATGTTTCTCACTTTGCAAGCTTACCTTAATAGTCGAGATGAGTGGTAGTATTAACAGAGCTATCAAGATGTATTTCATTCTTGCGGATGATGAGATAGCAATAAAAAGGGCTACAATAATTATGATATAAATTACAAACCTAGTGCTTCTTTCTTATATTTAAAATGGTCACGAACTCTGGCTATTTGTACTAGAACTGATCATTACGAACAACAGTGGAAAAATGATTGGGAACAAAGGACCATACTTCATAAATAATTTATAACTATGTAATATGTTGATTCTTGATAAATGAATTAATGAGCTATCGGATGAAACCTTGAAAATTATACTTTTAGAGTATGCACTTTTTTCCACCTAAGCCAGAACTTGTTGCATTATGAACATACTATGCAAAATTTGCGTCATGTTTTTCTTTCTCAACAACCATATCGGATAGGAACGGAACTAGCATTTTGACGTAGACCTTTGGTAAAGCCTTTGTTGGCTAAGATGGCAACCCTGTTGATGTTCAACGAAATTTATTTGGACGATTGCTTGCACTATTAATAGACATGAATTAGAATCAGCATCATTAGGGCAGATTGATCCATAAAACTGGCCAAAACTAACCAAAATAAATAGACATGCCAAATACACCGTCAGTCCGGCACTCATCGATATTGTCTACATTTATACTAGTCCTCTTTTTTCATGTATTAGATTAGGAGAACGCCCTTCATATCTCAAAAAACTGTTTTGCGGAGGTGACGTCCCAAGGGCGTACCCTTGTCGGTACATTTTGTACCGAAAAGTCGGCTTCCTTTTCGAAAGCTGCCAAATGGAATTGTGAAATGTGCATTCTGTGATGCATGATTGTATCTTACAAACAACGTTTTTTTTAGAGAAGCAATTCATGGTAGCCAAAACCATAAAAAGTTTGCTACGAGCCTACGTACACTTTAAATTGGTGGTCAGTGGCGTGCATCCGCATGGTCAAGGGGGCTAATTTTTTTTAATGGCAGCCACTAATTTTCAGTACACTTTTTTCGATATAGCAGCTTAAAAAATTTATTATATTACATAATCAAATTTAAGAGAAAAATGCAAATCAAGGAATATGGCTGTATTAATTAATTTAATAATTTTACTAGTTTGCATTGAATACAAAAATATGCCGCTGTATCCAAAAAAAGTGTATACTCTCTAAGAATATGTAGTGAAAACCGGTAGTTGTTATTTAAACAAAGATATGACCCCTTTGACCATGTAGAAGTACGCCCCTGATCACAAACTTAAAGTAGGTACGTACCTACATTAGCAGAAAACTTTACTATCATTTTGGATAACATAAAAAGATTCTTTCAAAAACATTTTGTTTTGAAGATATATTCAGTGTTGCAGATAAAATTTTCAACCTGTACATACATATATTCTTGAATAAAGGGAACTAATGTCTATATCGTCGACACGAAAATAAAATAAATACTCGTAGATAGTTACATTTTTTAAGTAAGGTTTGACACTACTGCATTACCCCGTAGATTTTCTACACGTTCTACTTTGATTTACATTATAGAAAGAAAAATTATGGTGAATATGTAACCTCTTTATAAAAAAATAACCACAACATGTTTAATAACATATCGTACAGAGCAAATAATCTCTTTGTCCAAATGTGTTAAAGTAATTATCGTGTATTGACGATCAACCCGTTGTCAAAAATAATGAGAGGTAATTAGGGTAACCCGAGTGAAGGAACAAAGGAACTGATATCTGCAGCTTTTACAGTGTATCATACAAAATATTGCATAAGCTTTGCATAAACGTAGTTAAAATGTACTAAAACTTACTGTAGACACAAACGGGGTCAGGAAGCCACATTCATATTTTGCGCTAAAGTACGCGTACACGAAATAGACCTACTCGCATTACCACAATAAAACGTGAAGTAAATTGTGGCTAACGCCACAAGTAAATTAAACTTGATAGTTGTACGCTATGTTATACACAAGCTTTACTAGAACTAAGTGACGCTATTTCTAAACGTTTTGTTCGGCTAAAGCGCACGTTTATTAAAATTTCACGCACGCCGATTAAAGCATTTCAATCACTGTGAGTATAAAACAACAATAAATGAAGCAAAAAGGCAAAAAGTGGTAAGTGCAACGTAGCCCTATCCTTCACTTTATTGCAAACGTGCAGAGAGCTTTTAAAAGCATTCGAGAAGCTTAGAGCAATATTATAGCTTCCTCTAATGTCACAAACTCGTAAAAATTCCCCATATTTTACGGTTATCTTCCTTTTTTTCCATTAATGATTCGGTTTCCGATTTTGGAAAAGTAGACGAATCGTATAAGTACCCTGGTTTTAAATTAGCCCACTACTAACAGCCGACTTAAAATATTTATTTCCTTGCATAGGAGAAATTATTAATAGGTTGTAACGAGGGTAGTAAAGTATAACAAGTTAAAAAGTAATCGTAAACGATTTACATAAAGCGCATTTCCACTTGCATTCATTTCCCATTTGTAAGATGCAACTTCTATAAAATCGTAAAAATCCGGCCACAAATATGAAAGATAGCGTTGCACATGGGCAATCGCATGCGCAAAACCAAATTTTGAAATTGGCAGTTGATTTTCCTTTATTCCAAGTGCCTATGTATCAAATTTCATTCAAATGCTTTTATAAGTAAAAAATTTTGCAATTCGGTTTATAAATGGTCGAGATGCGAAAAGGGCACTGTGAATTTTGAATCGATTCGATTCAACTTTTGGCGTTGCGTATTAATATGGCTAAAGCTATGCCCATATTGAATTTCATACAATTCAGTTCATAACTAACGGAGATGTAAAAGTGATCGAACATTTCTAAACAAAGTTATCGTTCACACGGACAGATAGATGGACAGACAGACAAAGGAACAGACGGACAGACCAACAGGCAGACGACAGATAGCAATGCAAAATTATAAACGATCTCTAGGATCGTTAATAAACGGAAAAAGTGTAAAATTATGGAACATGTAAAAAACGGTTTTTTGTTTTTTTTACAATAACTTTTTTTGTAAGCGGTACAGAAAAAATTCCTTCCTTGGTACAAGACTCGACACCATAACGAACCCAATAGCGAAAAAAGTAGAACAATAGCTCTTAAGATAAAGAACTAGTAGCGTCGCAAAACGAGCGGACGGACGGACGGACGGACAGCCGGGCGGACGGACGGACGGACAAAGTGGCCACAATAGCGCATTTTTTTTTTATTTTTGTGGAAATGCGCTAAAAATTGATTTAGCTTCAGACTACAACTTTCATCTTTTACAATCGAATTTATTTAGCGTTGGAAAACATTTCAAACAAGCCGTCAAATGAGCTTTATTTCTTCTTTGCGACACACCACTGCATCGTTATTTTATATTGACTTGCACCATACTGTAATTGGAGTGATCGGTCTAATCTCTTACTTCAAATCCTAGGGCACGTATTTAGCAGCTAAGAGCACATTTCAGACATTACACAATCCAGACGTGGACACAAGAAGAGAATCCGTTGAAGAATACAAAGCTCGATATCTTGAAAATAGATGAAGTAGTTTTAACAATGACGAAAACACGGGAAAACGATCGCGTGTTTTATGCGTTTTTGTAGGTCGCCCCTTATAATTAATACGAATTATATCGTGTGCCATTATTGGCTCTAAAAACTTCAAAGTATCGTAATTGCTAATTCTTTTTGCCCCGCCCCAATCTCACTAAGCGTGTAGACCACGCCGTTAATTATTTAATTTTCAATTTCTGACGCTAAAGTGGCCGTAAAAATAATATTTGCCATCTAAATGTACCTTAGTATAGGAAAATTCGCCCTGGAGACTGGACTCCGAAAATTCATCCCCAGGAAAGCTTGCCCCGTGCACCTGGGAATATAATAAAAATTCGTCAACAGAAATTTAAGCCCGAGAAGGTCACATTCAATCCATCTGGAAGAGCCCACGGCACAATCCTCTCCGTATTGGCAACTGGAGAACTTTTTCCTCAAAAATGTCTCTTTGGGCTATTCGGTTTTAGAGAATTTCGTAATACTCGTACAATCAGCATGCAGGTAAGAAGAGACCAGTCCTGCACTTGTGCGAAACCTACATCCACCCGTCTTATGATGGTAGTAAAATCAGGTAATCCGATGAAATATATGGGGTTTATCCTGGGATTTATAAATCCAAAAGTATTAGTATTAACATTGAATAAGTAATTTACTTATTCAATTGTATTAATAAACATCACGGAATTGAGTCGCCAAGTTCTTGTTTCTCTTGTTACCATCATTTATTTCCTTCAGTACTATAATAGTTTTGATTTAGCGAAACATAAACCCAGCAATTGTGCAACGTGTGAAAGGAAGCTTTTCCAAAGTGGTCTCACTCCTTTGTTACTTTACTAGGTATATAATTTTAATTGTTCCATAGATGTACATAAACACACTGACAGTGATCTTGGATAAAAAACACAAATCCTCTACGTTCAGGAAACTTCTTGTTCATGAACTTAGCAATGATTCGAAAACTCTCCAGTAGAACCTTCAGAATAGAATTGACGAAAAACGTGACAATTCCTATCGATTTCTCCCGTCAAATTTAAGAGAGAGATAAGAAATAATAAAACTAGGTATAAAAGATTAATGTTCTTTTTGCAACAGGAAAATTTCATTGTCCCCTGAAGCTCCTTCCGTAATTTAATCGGATATGTACCTAATACGCTTTTAGTTATCCAAACAGCAATTTTATAAAAATATCAAATAACTTCGTCCGGGTCATATACTGTTGGTGGGTTATTATACAAAAACTTGTAAGTAACCTTCAACGTGAGGTGAACCGAATTAGATGGGGTCGGCGAGCAAAAAGCAAACAATTTCTAAGTTCATACACCATACATTTGCTTATGTAATGAAGGGCCGTTTATGAACAGGTAACCTTGCGATGTACCTACTCGCGCGTGCATACGCTTTGTAGCCAAACTGCAGGTAGCTTACAAATTCACTCATTGAGAAAGTTTGCAAGTTAAATGTACGTTATGTCGTAATTATTTCACATAGTTTACACAAAGAGTTCTTTATTTTCTTTCTTATTAAAGTATAACAAATTCAGAAATAACCGGGACAACATTTAATTAACAATGTTAGCACAAAGCTGTTTGTAAGCCAGTACATCTGAATTTTAGTTACCCTTACTTAGCAGAACTTTTGCATTGTTAAATATGCTAACTTTAACGTTTTATAAAATTAAACAGTCACTTTAAATTCAACTCATCGCGGTTTGAGGCTAAAAGATATGCTTAAAGTAACGAGGTTGTAGTTCAAAAATTAGTAAATGGAGAAGTTTTAGTTCTGCAGGCTGTACAGTGTACATTGTTAAAGTGAATCCAAAGCCCCGCCATCATTGTTCAAGTTCTTAAACGAAAATTTATCCCTAATTATTGAAGATACTTCGATTGCTTCTATAAATTGTGTTATTGCAACTAGAAGACTTTTCGTATATTTTAACAATTTCTACGAATGTTGTGAATTTTAAAACGAAATGCTACGTTACGAATATACAGGCTGAACCAAATTCGAGAGCCACCATGGGGATCTCGGAAAATGTAAAAGTTGCGTATTTTGATGCTTAACAAAATGCCGTTTTGAAACTGAAAAGTTACAACTACTTTCGGAGAGAAAATCGTTCAAAGTCGTTTTTATTTTTTACCGAAGTTATTTAAAAAAATATTTCGAACTAAATGACACATTATTTTAATAATGATTATTAAGATGCTAGGTTTAAACGTTTTAAATTTTAAGTCTGACCGTCATCAACTTTGTTTTTCTTGTGGAAGTCATTTTTAGCGCATTTCCACAAAAATAAAAATAAAAATGCGCTATTGTGGCCACTTTGTCCGTCCGTCCGTCCGTCCGTCCTCTCGTTTTGCGACGCTACTAGTTCTTTATCTTAAGAGCTATTGTTCTACTTTTTTCGCTATTTGGTTCGTTATGGTGTCGAGTCTTGTACCAAGGAAGGTATTTTTTCTGTACCGCTTACAAAAAAAGTTATTGTAAAAAAAAACAAAAAACCGTTTTTTACATGTTCCATAATTTTACACTTTTGCCGTTTATTAACGATCCTAGAGATCTTTTATAATTTTGTATTGCTGTCTGTCGTCTGTCTGTTGGTCTGTCCGTCTGTTCCTTTGTCTGCCTGTCCCTGTATCTGTCCGTGTGAACGATAACTTTGTTTAGAAATGTCCGATCGCTTTTACATCTCCGTTAGTTATTAACTGAATTGCATGAAATTCAATATGGGCATAGCTTTAGCCATACAATACGCAATGCCAAAAGTTGAGTCGAATCGATTCAAAATTCACAGTGCCCTTTTCGCATCTCGACCATTTATAAACCGAATTGCAAACTTTTTTAATTATAAAAGTATTTAAATGAAATTTGATACATAGCCACTTGGAATAAACGAAAATCAAACGCTAGTTTCAAAATTTTGTTTTGCACATGCGCAGTGCCAACTTTTTTATTTATGGAAGAATTTAAGCGAAATTTGATACATAGGCACATGGAATAAAGGAAAATCAAACGCCAATTTCAACATTTGGTTTTACGCATGCGCAGTGCCAACTTTTTTATCTATGGAAGCATTTAAGTGAAATTTGATATTTAGGCGCTTGGAACAAAGGGAAATCTAACATTAGTTTCAAAATTTAGGTTTACGCATGCGCAGTTCCAACTTTCTTATTTAGAAAAGTATTGAAATGAAATTCTTCTCATAAACTGAACTTGAAGTAGCACGTCAAAAATGGTTTGCCCATGTGCAACGTTATCTTTCATATTTGTGGTCGTATTTTTACGATTTTAACAAAAGTTGCATCTTACAAATGGGAAATGAATGCAAGTGGAAATGCGCTTTATGTAAATCGTTTACGATTACTTTTTAACTTGTTACTTTTTGGAGTCATTTGATAGAGCATTTTTTTTCTGATTTAAAACATGTAGGTATCACTATTTTTTAATAAGAAATGGCGCTAAGATCGGTATAATTAATGAGCTTTTACTTTATTCCAGTGGTGTAGCATTACGAATTCCCTTAAACATTGAAATCGATGCCACTGAAATGCTCAAGAAACCTCGAAATAATAAAATATTTACTCTTTTTTGAGCTCATACTTCTCATTCCAACTTCAGACGGATCAGGATAAATTGTTTATGCACCTTCGTTTAGGGGTTTAGGGGTAACATTTTACAAAACAGGACATGTCATTTGTCGGACTATTGGATAACTAACATTTTAATCCCTCGGTTCACTCAAAAATATTGTAAGCTGTACGCACAACCCTCACATACCAAAGCACTTTTTTTAAAGCATTTCTTTCGGTTGCAACAGATAACTCAAAATTGCATTTTTTATAGTCAAAAACAATGCTGCACTTTTAGTTGATTTCGTTACTAACAAAAAATATTCCATTAGCCGTTAACAATACGCCAAGAAAAAAATGGCCAAACTTAAAATTCATTTCCGTGCTTGCCATTAATCAAATGTGTAAATAAAACAAAAACAAAAACCCCTCACTCGGCTAGAGTGCTAATGATTAACGAATTTAGGAAGCGGCGAGTGGTAGAAGCGTCACGTTTTTTACACAATATTTTATTAGCATTCAAATTACATGTTCTATATGCTCTAAAAGCAAGACACTGGCGCAGTTGATCCGTACATTTCCAAAATTGCGACAAAAACTTAACCGTAGCTCAGTTCAAGTGCAAACGTAACACATTGGGGCTTATCCGGATAATTTAAATTTCAATATAAGGGACACCGCAACACTACATATTTCAAAGGTGTAAAAAATGGACAGGGGAGTAGAAGAACAAGTGGGTGAATGTGGGTAAATGAAGCATTTAAATTCATCTAATGTGTATATACGCGTCATTAATTCGTATCGGTTTCTTTGTCCGTTTGTAGGGGTTGTTAGTGGTTTGTATTGAGCCGAGTTAATCTAAAAATGAAAGCAAACATTAATTAAAGCGTGTTTTTGTCACGAGCGTCGACTTTAGCACTCGCATCTTTTCATGACTTTCAATTCTGAGAATGAGATCAGAAGTAGAAAGTCGATCACCACCTTTCATTCAATTTCTACTTAAAGCCGGTTCATTGTCAGCTCGAAGTCACGCACTTTAATGTGCGAAAAGGATCTCGGAGACTTCTAATATAAACAATTCCTTTCGGATCTATGCTTGTACATTCTGAAAAGAAATACATATAATTTGCGCACTTGAAGCTCTCCATTTAAAGGCATCTGAAAAGGATTTTAGCTTAGTAAAGCACCCACCATTCAGCGAATTTATATACAACTCTAGCTTAGCAAGAATTTACATTTTCCATTTTGTATATACTTCATTAGTAGTTTATTTCCATCGCAATATGTAAATTTATTACGTTCTAAAGGCGCAAATGCGATTATTGCTACATAAATTAGTGCAGGAGGTTTAGAATATTTGGGAAATTGTAAATCTATTTTCAGGCAAACGTACCGAGGTGAAATTAAAGGCGAGGATCGAGAAAACAACAAGTCTCTCAGTATTGATGAGTTTCTTTGGAGCTTGCTTGTTATTAAAATAGTCTGCATGCGTCACAAAGAAGTCTAGTCCATTAACGAAGACTGTCTAGGAGTAATAAATTGGATCTGAAATTCTTCTGATCGTCTCTGACGTTAGAGCTTCTTTTAGACAAGATTCTTTAGAATCACTACTCCACTTTCGTTTTTGAAAATTTAATGACACATCTGGAGTTGTTTGGGATGAATCGACGATTAGATGGAACTAAGTACTTTATTTTTCTACAGACGATATAAAATGTCCATCGTTATGTCTTTGAAGCTAAATCTGATTTCCAAATTGCGTGATCTTTGGTTAGAACATCACAAGCTTGCAAGACTGCCTTTGATCGGCTAGCAGAACTATATTTCTTACCGATCGACTACTCTTTACGAAATCAACCGAGGTACTGAAACATCTCGGAATAAGCCTCATCTAATTAATCGGGTTGCGCCTATTTATATTTCCCACTCAAGGCTCCAATTTAAATTTAGTATTTTCACGCCATTTTTTCAGTTTAGTTTAGATGTCAGTTATTTCTACGGTACATTTGTTATTACTTTAGTTCTTTAGTTCACCGCTAGAGGTCGTGATCATTTATTCTGTTCTGCATACGCATAACCTGTACTTCTGCCCTTCAGGGGCGATCTGGTCTTCGTATTGGTTGCGTGCAAATGTTTCTCGATACGCCATTACCTTTTACTTTTAATTTGATCTACATTACCACGTTTAGTTTTGTTACTCCGAAGATTAATTCCTGTTAGTTTGATACATTGTATCCTTCAGATTAGCTTTGTTGTACGAAGATACTTGCTTTGTAAATTCGTTCTTGAAATTACTAGTCCGAAACAGATATCTACGATTTTCGTCTCACTCTGAAGAATTTGTTGTCTCGAAATCCGAAGTGGCACTACAACAATAAAACTTTTATTGCAAACGGCCAGATGTAACCTTATATAAAACTCTCAAATTTTAGCAAATGTCTCACTTCTATCTAAATTTGAACAATTACAAAGCAAAAAAATTACGCACCTAACAAAATTTCTGAAGGGAAAAAACCAACACTGAAAAACATATTCAAGCAAAACAAACCAACTTTATGTTTATTTGTAAAAAAAACCGCCAGATCTGCACTGAAATGATTGAAATTATTTCACATACAGGGTGGCCCAGCCTTAATGAAGGTGCTGATATCAAAAGTGTCGTAGTTTACACAACATTATAAACTCCCATTACAAATAAGTGAAACAGTCAATTGACTCAGTAAAAAGGTATACCGGAACTCGAACCTGGTTGCGGTTACTAGGACATGAACATTACATAAATGATCTATTAAGTTCTTAAACAAGTCCATCAAAAACGGGACACATGGAAATGTCCCTTTGTTCGAATGCTTTAATCTAGAGAGAAATTAAGAGATTAGCTGTGGCATTGTCCACATACGTAAATTTAGCGTTGTAAATTGAGCGACATCAAAATGGCCGACAATAAATCAAAACAAAATCACCGTGATCAATACTTTACTGTTCTGGTTGCAACTGAATTCAAATTTCAAAAGAACTACCGGATGTCAACGCAAACAATTATCACCAGTTCGTGAAATCGGTCGTTTCTGTACTCCTTTGCTCGTTTGCTTCGTGAAACCATTGTTTAGTATATTGTTACCAAAATCGGAAACGTATAAATTAAACCGCTGTAATTCCACAACGGTTTCCTCAAAAATATTCATAGTCGGTCTGATACATAAATCATATAATAATTGAAGGGGAACTAACTAATTATTAATAGATCTAAATGGAGGTTAATTACCTGCTCGCTTTTAAGGGCATGTAAAAGTTTCGAGTTCCGAGCGAAACGGTTACACGGATTACACCATTGTAAAATGGGAATCCACTTGGTTCTCACAGAGTTTCTTATATAAATTGCAGTGTGGAGAGATAACATGATATGGATAATTACCTACATCAATATTTTGCAGCACCCCCACACCTCAAAAGAAGAAAATGTTTAATGTTTAATTTTTATTTCCAATTTTAGTTACTTGCTTTGTATCAGTTTGGCGAGGTAATTTCAATCTGGTTGCAGATTCGACACTCCACAATTGAGGGTATGTATGGTAAAAAGTTTTAATGAAATGAAGCAGCCGTACTTGAAGTGATCAAGAACAAGTTTTGATTAGTTATCTAACACTGATCAATAGGTATAATTAAGACACTCTCTTCGTGCAATATAATTTCGAACTTTCAACTACCAACACGATTAAGGTCAAAATCAGATATACAAACACAAATTGATTAATATTCAGGATATACCCAACTAGTATTTTAATTGCAATGCACTAATTGCGTTAACTGCAGTCGATATTCGTCGTTGTGCCATAAAATGAACCAACCTTTGGCGCGTAAAAATGGGTTTAAAAACTTTTCGGTTCTGCGGATTTTGTGAAAACGAAGAGGCGTACAATGGAAACTTTTAGTAGGTACATTGAGTCACACTGAATTGTAACATTTAAACAATCCCGTTGTTTCCCTATTTTTGGAAAGCTTTCAATTAAAATCGTTTGTTTAACGGTATCAAAAGCTTTTAATAGGTTAATAGAAACTACTATTATACAGGGTGCCCATTATGTATGGAATATAACCTATATCTCGGTAAATATCGACTTTATAAAAAAAATTGAATATAAAAGTTGTTTTATTTTTTATAACAAGGCAGCATTCATTTTTAGCGCATTTTTGAAAAAAATACGCTATTATATTCGTCATTGCTGGCAGGCCGGCTGTCCGCGTTAGATCTCCACAACTACAATAGCTAGAGACATAAAATTTTCACTAAAAGCTTTCTGCTATAGTGTAGATGTGCAGGCACTAGTCTATTTTGAGTTAGATTACTTATGAGATCGATAATTGAGGAAAATAATTTCGATATGGGTTTCGTAGGTGCTATAATTTTACCGTTAGATAGCGCTACCAGTATAAAAACTTATTATTTACTTTGTGATTTGTTTTACAAAATGAAGACGTACCGTCAATTGAAATTAAATAAAATTAATTATTTAACGCAGCCAAAATTACTCGTGAGATCGATAATTTTAAACTTCGCTAATAAAATACTCACCTGCATTACCAAAAATGCGCTTTAATCATGCATATGCTGATTTACAACTTGTTTTATTTCAGTAAACAAATGAGTAACGAATAACACTTTAATTTTTTTTTAAATAGCAATGTACCCTCGATTTGGATAACGCTCAATAAAAATTTTACATACTTCAAATTGTGTTCGAACCATAATTAAATTTTGTATGCGTTCAGTTTCTTTTAAATGAACCATTTTTATTTTTCTATGCACCAACTTATTTAAATAAACAAGATTCCCTACTAAGATTTTGTCATCGCAAAGAGAAAAAAAATTTCTATCAAATGAACCTCATGAAAGAGTACATTGCTATTAAAAAGAATCAAAGTGTTATTCGTTACTCGTTTGTTTATATTTGAAAAAATGAATGTTGTCTTGTTATGGAAAATAAAACGTTAAACAACTTATATACATTTTTTTTTATAAAGTCGATATTTACCGATTATACTATATTCCATACATAATCGGCACCCTGTATACAGATTTTTTCATTTGTGTTACTTTGCTTAAGGTTTATTCGGCACTCTTATCTTTTTGGAAACTTATTTAGGTGGTTAACCATAAATTTCAAACACCTTTTCAATTATTGGCAAGAGACTAGTTGGTCTTGCAATAGACTTTTGAAATAAATAGAGTTTCATTTATAAGTAAGATTTTATTAATTTATAATTATCGCCCACTTGCGTGCGGCGTATTATGTCCAGGGGATTTTGTTTTAATTGTTTCATGTGTCCCGTTTTGATTGAGACGTCTAATCAAAAAAGTACGAATCGTTTTGGATTCTAGCCACCCAAATTAATAAGAAAAAGTTTTTTCCCGAGAAATTTTGGTGCAGTCGATTTTTGGTAAAAAAGGAAGGTTATACACTGCTTTTTTTTGTGTCCCGAAAAAAAAAATTGTCTCAGATGGACCGGAAAAAAATATTTCCTTATAGAATGTGGCCTGAAGAATCCATAATTTCAAACAGTTCCAAGATTGGGCTACTAGATCAAAAGTTATACAGCCCTTTGGAATTTCTTACGAATTTGGTTTCTAGTCTATAACTTTTGATTGAGAGCAATAGAACTACGCATCTAACAAAATTTCTAAAAGGAAAAAACAAACACTGAAAGCCAAATTCAAGCAAAACAAATCAATTTTGTGTTTATTTGTAAAAAAACGCATCGCATTTTAATTCATCCAGTGATAAAGAAAACACTTTAGTCCATTAACCCACGGAGTACAATCAATTATTTGACTTAAAATCGAAATATAAAATCTACCTTCATCCACATCATTTAATAAAACAATCATCCATTGAATATCACAAAATAATGCTAACTTTGGAAGTGCAAATAATTGATTATTATAGTGAGTTAGGTAAGACTATAGTTACTATAATAGTAACTATAGGTAAGACCATACGCATAAAGATTGTTTTGTGGTAGTAAGGAGGTAAATCGAAACACAGTAATTAAAAAACAAATACTGTGCTGGTCCTTCTGTATTTCCATAATGTTGAATACATTTAAATTGCGAGGACAAAGATGTTATAAAGCACAATAATATTATATCATATTCCTCAAAAGATGAAATTCATAAAAATGTACAGTTACGTAAAATCCAATTCTACCTTGTTATCCACGTATGCTACCTAAACGTGTCCAAATTGACATATGGCCAATAAAAGCAAATACCTACGCAATCCCGTCAACATTTTTGGAATTCCAAATTGAGACCGGCCAGCGAATTTTTCACGCATAATATCCAGCGATTCCCCTCCTTTTCGCCTGAAAAACTCTTTATAATTTGGCAATAAATGTAGGCAATCTCCCTGATACCCAATAAAACGCATTTTTTTTTTATTAAGCGCGTTATGATTTTGTGCAACAATTTCCGGTGGGCGCAAGGAAGGATTTGTGAAGCTTATCGTAACGGTTCTCGTATTTTAGTTAAGTATTTCCTCATGGGTCATATTTTACACTTTACGATTCGTGTTCTTTCACATATTTCTTTTTAATAGTTGAAAATCTTTTATAAACTTCCCGGAAAGGTCGCTCTTGCAAAAAAGGGGAAAAACTCCGCGTCTCTATAACGCCGCCCGTTATTCTGTAAGTAAATGTGATACGAACAGGATTTGGTTAACATTTTGGTGTCTCGTTAATGCTTTTTGCTGAAAAGCGTGGACATTATCATATTTTGTTGTGTTTAAACACATTTGGTTATCATCAACATGCAGCGATTCACGATTTCTCCTCTTTATGCGAGAAACTGAAACAATAGAGATTGATAATTTGGGTAAGAGACTTTACTAACAATTAGATGCACGCTTCTGTACTTATTGCTTAAAATAAGAGTAAAATGCATTCAATAATTGACCGAAAGGAACGTGAGTTAAACAAAATCGATCAACTATGGAAAACCAAGCATACTTTTTTTTAGCGAAATGGCAAATCATCAAAACGCCAAAGGGCGATTGAATTTTTACTGGAAACACATCGAGAATTTGCTTACAAACTATTAACTCGAATTTAATTCTAAACATCTCGCAATTTTGTGCAGCAGCCGGTGCTTTCTCACGGTCAATTGAACACGTCGACATTAACAGGAAAAGTGCATTACGATCGCGTCGCGTCAGCCATAGGTTTACTCGAATATTCTGCATTTGCAGGTAATTCGATTGGTTCTCTAAAACGAAAAATCGAACTTTGACCGCGTAATTCGATCAAACTTCACGTTTAACTGAAACTTTTACGTTGACGGATTATATCTATTACTTGGAAAGTTTGTCATCTTCGAGTTATTTCCTTCAGCCGGGTAAAGCTAAAAGAGTAAAGTATAAGATTAGAGGCAATTTTACTTAGCCCCGAGTTTCGTAGAGTAGACGTTTAAAGTATAAGTAGGCTCTATGTAATATATTCCTTATTTACTTGAGTTTAACCGCATAAATCTAGAGAACTGTAGGATATTTAAAGTAACTAGGTACATACATGAGTTTTTACTCTAAACTAACAACTCTTCGGCACCCCGAACACCGGCAGTCGCCTAGGAAGATATTGAATGATTTTGCACGAGAAGTAGTGCAAATGACTCTATTTTGGAAATGAAATGAAAATAGCTTTTTTCTAACATTGACATATTAAACCGTTTCTAAAATGAATCTAAACTATAAAATTCATTGTTCTTCATTGAGTACGTCGTCAATGGTAACGTCCTTTAAGGTAGACCTGCTTCATTATCCGTACCTTCTTAAAGAAGTGACATCTCCGTCTGCGGTTATATGTCAATAACGTTATTCGACTTATATATTCATGCACATATTATGTATTCCTGCGTTATTTGCCGAACTGCGGCGGAATGTATTGTAGCGGATACTCTGAAAATCGAGATAGACATCGAGGCGCCAGAAAAGATTAGTCCTCAGCGTTAAGAAACTAAGGCGGATGTGATGCATTATTTCCGCGAAATATGACGTGTTCGGAAGCCTTCGAGAACTTTCGAGAAATACTGAAGTTTGCTATATAAGCAGCTAAATACCCTTCCCGTAAGGTCGTTAATCCCATTGTAGACACTTATTCTTATTTGTCTTCAGGTACGTCAATTCAACCGAGTATTTTATCCGTGCTAACTTTCATTGTTACTTCAATTCCACTTTCGGTCTTCGCATCAATCTCTACCTAATTTCAATAACTTTCAACGGCTGCTCGGACGGTAAAAACGTTTATCTTTCACTAAGTAAACAATCTTTACTCAAACTCGAAGTAACTTTTTATGAGTACACACAAAACGTTGATTAAATTTCGTCCGATTAAAACCCCTTATCGCAAACGGCGAGATGTCCCTACTTTTTATAAAGCAATGTGACTGAAAGTACAATATTCAAGATTACACACGAATATTTGGGCATGAAAAAAATGTGCTCAATAGAATTCCTGACTCCTTACGCCAGATCTGAAACTGGTGAGAATATATTTGGAGCATTTGGACGCTTTGGTGAACGTTTAGTTATTTTTTTTTAGATTATCACAGGCGTGTCTCACAGGGAATCTTCCAGAAAGTAAGCCCTATAGCCAAGGTTTAGCACCCTATGATTTCTTTTTATTGCACAGGGCTTGGTTTTGACGTGCAAACTGAACTAAATGTACTGGTGTAGATGGTAGTTATGTAGAGTAATATTAAGCTTTGTACGATTTTTTTTGTAGTTATAGTTTGGAAATTAAAAAATCTACCCCACCTGAACCAAATCCAATCCAATGCAAAATTAAACTAAACAGTTTTGTATCATGATGGACATCGTGTGTATTTAAAAGTGCACTCATTGAAGTTCATGTCGCAAGCCATTAACCCATTAGTATACTGTAACCGGAGGAAAAATGACATTTGCTACACTTTTCCATATAAAACATTTGCTGCAGGCAACATTATAAACCAACGAGTGTTTTTGCAACTGGATCTCTAGTACACATGAGAAATGCATTTTATAGTATAATAAAGCAGAACTAAATGAGTCTTAATTAACCAGCTATGCGCCTGCTTAAACATTAAAATAACAAATTCTATTGGTACGTAAATGGAGAAAATGTAAAAGCTCCCAAACGTTTTGCTTCCATTACTGAAGAACCCGTGCGTTTACCTGCAGCATAAAATAAATAAACAGTGTTATATAATCAAAGTGATCTAATCACATGTTCCATTAAACTAATTAATTATTAACGGTCAATCGATGGCGGGGCGCCTATTAGGAAAGCCGGGGGGAGGTTAAAATATACTGCACCTTTATAATTTTATATATTAATAATAAACTTTAATAATCAATGCGCTTTATTGTCCTAATTTTAAACTTAAAACTGAAAGCGCCAAAGTTTCCAATTGTTAATAACTAGAGAGGGCTAATGGATTCGCCGTAATAAAACGGAAGGCTTTAAATCATTGTAGCAAATGAGGGATTAGGAATATCAAACTTGTCTATTAGCGTAATCAGACTCTTTCGGCTAATTACATTAATTTCGGTAGAAGTTGATTAAGTGTGTGTTCTAATTAATATTAGGATGTTGCATGCCGCTTATTTCAGTGAATTTGTGTATGACCACATTAGGAACGGGTAAGAAACTATTGAAATGTAATCGTGGACCGAATTAGAAATCTATCCACAATTTTTGTGCTTCAGAGGCCCCAGGTTCATCCGTCTCTGTATTTTCTTCCGATCACTGCGCGCAACTTTAGCGATTCTTTAGCTTATCTACATTCTTCGAGTTCTTTAAGTTTGAGTGCTCTGGATTTTCTAACTCTAATTACTGCGATTACTCAATAGTAGTGTAAGAGGGGCGAAGCTAGCTCAGTTCAAGATAGCTCGCCACCTGGTGGTGATCTCGGAAATAGGTCAAGGTGAAGTATTTGCTTTCAAGGTCATCAGAGGTCAATGGCCCCACTTTTGCGTTGAGATATCTTTCGCTAATGCCAAAGGTCACAACCACACCAAGAACCTATTTTATTTCCAAGGTCATCAAAGTTCAATGATATCAGTTTTGGTGGTGTATTGCAAAGTTATGAAGATCCAATGATCTACAATTTCTTGCTATGTAATATTCAATTTTTAAGGTCATCAGGGGTCGATTTTCTGTTGTCATTTTAATTTCATAGTGATCTACCCATAAAATTATTTCGAGTCCTTCATTTTATCTGATAGGACCTATTACATTGATAAAAACTGGCAGTTTCCAACCAGGGTGTATGAACTGAATAATCCCACGTTGTTCATGCAAGTAACCCATACAGAGAGGTACCACGTAAGCATATCCACCCCACATGAATTCTTATCATCGTGTAACTAAATGGAAGTAACAAATTGCAGTTCTCTATTTATTACACCTGTTAAGTTTAGGGATTCTCTTATTGGACTATTACGTTTTGCGGAGGTTATCGGTCACTTGGGGGCAGTTTGTTTAAGGTAGATATTCAAATAAAACAGTAACACGTTTTAGTCTTTAAATGTATTAATAATCCAGCCATCGTTACGTTGCTTACATTTACATTTGAAATTAGAGAGGATTTCCCTTTGTATCCTATTTCCTTTGCTCGACTTTGTAATCCATACTACTAATTAAGTTGATTAAATCTAGCGGAAAAATTGTGCTACATGATACTTAAACGACTTAAAGTGAGGAAATGAACCGAATATAAAAACAATAATATACCTATTTCATTACGTTTATTATGACAACGCAAGAATCCAGTAATAGGACTTTCGGATTCATTCGTGATACTACTTTGGTTTTAATGAAACCGTCAGCTAATGCACTGCCGAACCCAAATACACTTACTTCCACAGCATCAATTATTTAAAACATGAAATGTAAAATATACTCAGAAGCAAACTTATTACACCAACATTAAATGAACACACCAATAAATAAACGCCAAGGCTTGTTTCGTAATGAATCTTAATAGCCATTAAATTCGAGTTTTATACACTATTTTTGCTACGACTATGATGAGTTATAGAGAGGTGGTTCCACGATGGCTTCAAAAAGTGGTCCAAAATTTGAGATTTTTATTGTGTGCAGGTAGTGAAGTCAGGGACCTTAAAGCATGCGCAGTCATGGTAATGCGTTCCAACGGAGTGCTACTGTCACTGTCTTAAATACGTTTGAAGATTAAGATATGTCATTGGTATGGAAACTTTAATTTTCATAATCTATGCGTCGTTATTCGGTGATGCTGCAATTCTATTGGTCGTAAACTTGTATGTTAATGAAAATCTGTATCGAAATGATTATCATTTAAGTACAGGTGAGAAATGCTTAATATATCAAATTAAAGTATAGGAGTAGAAAAAGGTTTATTTTCTCCATTACGTAGCATTATTATGTTCACCGTATGATTACTTGTCGGAGAACCCCCGTAACATGTAAAGCGGTTTGTATATAGGGCACAAATTAACCTAGGGACGATTGAATTGTCTTGCATACCGTTTACGAACCCACAAAAAGTTGGTTTTGTTTAATAAGTATTTAGTTTTGCATGTAAACTACTATACCTAACAACTTCTCCTACCGCCTGTCAGACGGGCATGTTATCTCTCACCTTGTCTCTGACACATTATATTAATCAAAACTTCTACCTATATTAAAATTGAAATGTTATATTTTCTCACCAGTAATCTGTCATTTTCCTGACTTTAAATAAATACTACTATTACTACATATACAAGATATTACGTGTAAGTATTTTTCAAAATTTCATTCACGAAAGGGAACCGTACATGGCGGAAAAAAGCAGTCAAACGTCAATCAAAATTTTGGAAAATCTTTAATAACTTGAAAACCTGTGATGCTGGGTATAGGGAAATGTGGTATCAAACGACGTACATTTTCATGTAGACTTCGATAATGCAATGAAATATAGGGTGTTTTATTTAAAATACGAAAGTTGCTATCCCCATCCGGTAAACCCGGAAGTGAAACCATCATGATAATAGTTTCATTCGATAGATCATGAAAAACTATGTCGGTATGCAAATTTTCAGATCTAATTTAAATGATTAATGGAAGTCTGAATACTTTTAGGTAACGCTTGCCGTGCAACAGTCTGTATAGTAATCTACTTACCCCGGGGAATTGATCTTAGCGCAACCAGGAAGCGTAAATAACGTTTTGACAACTTATAATTATAAGATCAGTAGCTGTAATTGAATCACATAAATGACTTTAAAGCTCCAAATATTTACTCACAAGGGGCAGTCAAATAGCTTGCGTGTCATGAACCACGATTTTCCATTTCGGCATGGAAAACTGTGGTTTTTAGACGACAGAGTTCCTGTTGTAGGCCTTCCAACAGTAATGATGTCCTTATAATCGAAATATGAATCTACAGAAAAGACTAAAATTCTGTAATTACCACATACGTAGGGACTATAGAGGTGGTTAACCTCGTATATTGGTCGCAAAGTTAATCGTAAATCTAATACCATTGTTATAACCGATGCAAAGCACTTTTTTTTTCTAATTATCCATAAGGGAGGTGTATGTACGCCAATAATAAAACGGATTACTACGATTTACAACACTGCGCCGCGCCCCAGTAGAAAAATCTCGACATTGCAAAAAAACTGCAAAATTTATTAAAACAGAAATACAGGACGCACCCTCCTGTTGCGAATAAAATTCGTGTAACCTAGACAGAAGGCAGTAAACGTTTTTATAGCGCCAACAATAATTTATAGTTAATTTTACAACTTTGCGAGAGTTCTTTTAAAAGTTAGACGATGTTCCGGAATTTAGCTACACGTGTTCAATTCCTTACAAGTTAACGCAGTTTAAAGTTCCTCACTTGTCTGCCTTTATTTTATTCATTACCGGTGCATACCGGCTATGCCATCAAAACGGCGCTTCTTCGGAGTTTAATTTCAAGTTAGATGATTAATTATTGTTCGCCGCTTTTCGCGATTCTGTATCTAATTTACGGCGAAAACGTAGATTTCGGCAACACAAATTAGGTCTTCTATTTGTTGGTAGATCTTTGGGGTTATTTATGGAATAATTATTCCGAAAGTTTCTTAAGGAAAAATAATGGTTTCTTATACAGGGTGTTGCTAACTGTAGGTGCAAACCTATACATTTTGCTGTATTGTGCCAAAAGGACTGCTCCTATTAAAATTTTTACGTGACTTATTACCTTCCGCTTGGTTATATTTTTAAAACTAATTTGAAAACAAAAACGTATATGAAGAGTTGGAGATTCCAAAACCATTTTGAGGAATGTTTTTACTAATGCTTTTCGTGTGACGGAACTTACAAAGGATTGATGGTTTTCTCAGGTTCGTGGTGTGGTTCTTGTAATTTTTGTTGTACGTTTTCGTATTTTTACTTGCCAGATATGGTTCGAGCCGGAAAGAATTTAGTTCAGTCATCGCCAATAAGTTCCAATGAAACTTCCATATAGGTCTTCCTTTCAAATCTAAACCCTTTTTAGGTCCTTTGTAGGACATAAAACAGCGACGCGAATTATAAAAAGCTCAATTACATTTATTTTAAAGATAAAAGGACAAATCCTTAGAACCTCTCTAAAACGAACAACAAAAATTAAACCTAACTGAAAAAAAATATTCCTGAAAATCAATAACTAAATCTATCGGAATCAGGATCTGAATAAACCATAGGTATAACTAATAATTCTAAATAAACAAATTTAAATTAATGATGAGTATAGGTGAATGGTGAAAAGTGGTGTAAACTGACGTGCGTAATTTGACTTCGGCGTGAAAGGAGGGAAAATGGTAAATTGAATGATGGTGAGAACTGAAAGTGATTCTTAAATTCATCCTACTACAAATGGTTTAGTTACGGTAAAATCGTTTAGCTGTAGGGAAATTGGGAATTCGGTATAGGAGATTGGCGCTGAAGACCGTTTAAACGGGATCGGTGATTTATCTGGAATAATAATTTGAAGTTAACCTTATCACGTGTTAGATCTGTAAGCCTTTGGGGGACGTATTTCGCATTTTATTTGTGTCATCCGGTTCTAAAAAGCGGTAATTATAATTCTGAGGGTAGAAATGTCGTTCTGAATGTTAAAAGTGACTACCAAGGGGTGATTGAGTACGGAGTTGTTGGGGAAGCTGAGGCGAAGAAGTTTCGTTACAATTGAATTGTCCAGAGCCCGACTATCTAGTCAGTTTATAGATAATCCTTAGATTGGGGCGAGTCACGTACATGTTGATATTATTGTGTTTGTAATTTGTATTACGGTTTTACCATTTTCAAATCGCACTACCTTTTCCTTTGTTTGGGGGTTTCCCCTAAGCTAGATATTGTAGTTAGGAACCTCGCCCCACTCTATACTATGCAATTACCACCTGTGAAACCATTGCATGTATTGCTACTGCTGTAGATGTGACACCCGTGCGCCCTAGTACTTCGGGGAGTGAGTGAATTGCTGAAACTGTGTGAAAAATTGTAATATTGCTCGGAACCTTTAAGGAAACACTGCTCCGCTTGTGGTACACCTGAAGTCACTCGTCGTGATTGCGGAAAGTGTACTCGTTGGTCGGAAAATGACCAAGGTGGATGGAAGAAGGTCAGCTATCATCTCTTGAATCTCAAGAAGACAAACGTGTTCGTTGTTTGTTAGATTATGTATTGTCGCATGTTTAGGGGAATGAGAATCCCATGGAGATTTTGTGTAGACTATCGCCAATTAAAAGACACGTTCTTATAGCCACTGAATATGCAAAATCTGTCTTTGTAGAAGTGATTTTTTTAAATTTTTAACAAGGGTTCTTAAAAGTTTCAGTGGCCCTTTACAAAGTTAACTGTAGAGATTGGACTCTCCTCACTTAAGAGGGGTTTTGGATTTTAAAACTTTTTGTAAGCTCATCGTAGTTATAGTATCATATCATACATAGGGACGTAACCAATATCCAAACACAGGGTTAGTATCTAAGACTCATTTACCATAAAATTTGCTGAAAACCGTCTTAGAGAAAAATTGTACAAAGTTACTGTCGCTTCTGTGCCTTTTTTTACCCATTCCTTGATAAACTCGTGTATCCCTTTATCAACCGGATCTGAATCTCACGCTAACTTTAGCGATTTTTGATTGTTAGTATTCAAGTCTCTTTGTCGATGTATGCACAAAACTACTTGATCTGTGATAATGTAACTAAAGGAGAGTCCATCGGTTAAGCTGCACGAAAATTTGGTACCTTGGGAATATTTTCTTTTCGACAAATAATCTTGTGCGCTACACTATTAACCAGGCTATTAACATTAGCCTTTCGTATGTACTACCTCATCTTTCAACGTCGATATGATTTGCAATCTCAGGTCGCGCAGTCACTAACTTTAAAATCTAAATTTCTGGTGTTCCCATAATATGTGTGTAACTTCGGTAGTTTACACTACCGTCTGCAAAAGCCTCATATATAACGAGCGAAAGTGTCGCAATAAATCGAGTAAACGATAATCAAACATTGAAAAATCTGCTGGATTAACGCTTTGATTTAGTCTACAAACTGCTAGGGTTATTTATCCTCTGAATCCGCCTGCCCTCTTATCCCGGCCATAGATTCTACTTGCAGTTAATTGCAATATATTGTTCTTAGCTTCCTATAATAACACTGAAACTCGAGATTGAGAATCTGGCTTAACGATATTTATATCAACAACTTCTTCCATTGTTATCTACGGGAGGCGATAACAATTATTGACTTTCCCGGGTAATTGCGCATTTATCGCGACTACGTAAATATCTTGCCGCTGCATATTGCGATTTTATGCTGTTCTATTTTACTCTCTTAGGAAGTTGTAACCGTTGGCCAGTTTCTGCCCTTTAAAACGTGATACAGAACCTTTCAAATAAGTGTTACATACGTGGTACAATATTCAAGATTTAGGCAGGCAGTGCACTAACTAATTATAATACAAAGGAAACATTCCGCGCTATCCACGATAAAGTTAAGAGATGCAATTGTTAACGGTATCTAAACTTTCCGGTATATAAATTAAGAAGCGCATGATCGACGAATGTAACAGGTCAACTTTTTTTTCATTTCATTAATTTCATAGTGAATAATAATGTTTTTAATGTATTAAGGGCATAAAAGTGATGTTTATATTCTCGAGGGCAACGAGTTAAAAAGCTCGAGGGCTGATAGTAATCTTCAATGACCTGCAAATATTTGTTTGTTTTGTCATTAAGTATAAATAAGGTCTCTAGGGCATAAAATAATGCCCGTGTATCACTGATGTAAAATGAGCTATGGTATGTTGGTAAGACATAAATATTACTTCCTCCAAAATGATTTGCAAAGATTTTTACAGTGTACCTAGCGTTAAATATAGCAGTGTATATAGATATAGATCCGTTTGCTTAAGGACCAATTTGAGTTTTCAGATATGCTACATCGTAACTACAGGATGGAACCTCTCAACACCATTAAATTCAAGCAAACCTTAAGGCTGGACAGTACACCCGTTCCGTTGCCCGAAAACGCGTGATTTCGTTCCACGATATCTTAATTCTGAGTGAAGTTGAAGAAGGGGTCGAATATTCCTGTGAAAGGTGAATGCTTTAGCTAGACAATAACGCCGGGGTTTACTAAAATGTTTTAAAATAATCTTTTTTTTAAGGGCAACGTCGAGGGCTGTTAGGGTGTCATATTTTGGAAAAGAAAAAAGGAAATAAATTTTCCTGGCGTTATTGCCTAGATATTAAGTTTACGAACGTATCTTAATTTTGGAAATTGTTCCAACTTCATTTATAGATAAGTTATCTTGGAAAAACAACTTAAAAGTTTTCCTCAAAAGCGCGAAAAGATAGCTTCCGCCGCGTGGCTGGTTTTATACAGGTAGAAAATATGCATTATAATTGGACTAAGTTTATGTTTTTACCATCGAACACAAATTAATATTATAAATAACCAAATTTGGGGATTGACAATAGGCAACTTTACATACTCCGTTCTGTATGTACTGTCCAGCCTTAAGGTCTAAATAAAATAATACTTCTATATACTTCTAGTCCTTTAAACCTGAAGAGCACACTTTCTTTAACAAAAACTAAATTTGAATTCACACCTTATTAAATAAAATCGGATTAAGTGCTTTTCTTCCGTTTAATTTGTACTAACTTAGGGAATATGAGTTCATCAACTCAACCTGCACTTCAAACTCACAACGTACACCTTGATTTTGGTCTTTCAGGGTTACAACAAATAAAAATTGGCCTTGTCTTTAAGTACGGATTATTGTTTGAAATGCTGGTACATTTTTATGTGATAGTAAACAAAATGATGTATTTTCGAGTGCTGCGTCTCTCGCACAGGTCTTTCGATGTCCAAAACTCGGATTTTTCACATCCATATTCATCCTAACAATTTAAAAGATAAAATAAAGATGACATACCTGATGCAAGGTATTATGATAATTTAACTACTACTACTGCATAGTTTGATCCCGTTAGATTAGTACGAGTTGCGTAGATTGCTATCACTTTTGTTACATGACTCCTTTTCTCAACTAGCTAAATTTTAAGTTTCTTCAATTTTTAACGAAGTTTCAAAATTAATTTCGTTCTTTGCTGCGCACGTAAACTATCTTTTAATAAAAGTCTCATCTCATCTAGTACGAGTATAAAAAATTCAAAATCTTGATTCGCGTTCCACTCGGAAACTATGCGAAGCTGGAATAAGATTCTTGCGGCCATGATTATTAAGAATCTCAAGTGATAAATATATAACGTTAATTACGGTAGTGCTAGTACACCTCCAAAATTTTTAGTAATAAACTGCGAAATATGAAAACAACTGACAGCTTCAAAATAAGTTTGTTTTTGAACTAATTTTGGGAACTGCTTACGTATTCAACAGGTGCGTCACAAAATATTTGGTAGCGGCTAGATTGTATTTTAGGTGCGCTTTGCATATTATTAAGAATGTATACCGCTTTATTTAACTTAATTATAAAGTGGAAAGTAACGCAAAAGTTCCGAACTACCCCCGGCGTATGCTAACGACAACCCTGAGACACGCTGATAAGTTTGTAGACAGTTGAATAATGTACATTGAAGATAACAGTCCTCAAAAACAGGAAGTTATGACATTTACAGCTAACTTGGTTAGAACTTCTAACTTAGATGAGAAAAAGTACTACCCCTAAATAAAAAGTTTATGCGCAGGCGAGTTGCAAAATAAATAATAAGTTTTATGTTGCGTAAACTTCCAACTAACAAATTTGGAATACCAAAAACTCTTGCATGGGCTGTATAATAAATTCGTGTTTTACTTAATTTGAAAGATAGCAAACTGTTAGTATATAGTTACGCGAGACACTTCGATCATTACTATGCAACCCTTTCATTCGCAACGCGAAAAATCTCGACTTTCTGTAATTATTGCGAATGTAGCTACATGCATACGCTGTTAAACAGAAAATTATATCGCACACGTCCCCCATTATTAATTCTCCACAGTATCTCTTTTTAGAGATCTCATAACAATGTTGCGGTACTTCCGCTTTTGATTGAAATTCGCCATCCGGAAACGGCGTCCTTGACTAATTTTATTACATTAGAGTAAATTGAAGTTCTTTTCCCTAATGGTATAATTTAGCGAATTGCAAACATTTGTCTACACGAGTCTTCTTATACACACCTCGGTTGGCCTTGCGGTTACTGTCTTGGTAACAGCTGCGGATTTTCTTATAGTAGTTGTTTTTGCGGGCGCACAACTGAGGGAAATTGATGAAATGAATTTCCTCTTAATTAGTTTGATAAATTTGTTATAAAGACCGGAAACTTTTTAGATACAATTGCGTATTATATTTTAATCTCCATAAATTTGGATATTAAGAAAAGGTAATTTTTTAGAATGTAGTCTTTTAGCCATAGAATTAATAGCCCTCAAACTAGGTGTTCGCTGAAAATGAGTTTTGTTTGCACTTTTGCTGTAAGTATACAATTTGAGGATACATGTACATGAAATTTTTTTTAACTCATTTAAAGGAAGTAACAATCACAAGAATGCTCAATTTCGTTGACCCGGTATACTCCAAACTTCAGTCTCGAAAATCTGGTATTGCTTGAGAATTAAAAGAGAAATGTTGCATCCTGTTTAAAATATCGCCACCCTTTGGCAGTTTAGCGTATTAGTAGTGAGGTATTAGTAAAGTTTCCGACCTTTCGAACAAATCGCATGTTATACGAACAGTGTATTGCTCAACACTAAATAATACATTTACTACCATTTTGCACTTTATTTATATAAAGATCGTTAACCTTTTAATATATGCCCTTCAAATAATTACTTGAATGAAAACAAAAGTTTTCTGAAAAAGATTCAGGTTGGACTCTACATGAAGTGTTACATTTAAAAGTAAATACTAATAGCTACATCCCTTTTCTATGTATTCCCGTACACCATTTCATCATTTGCATATTTTTAAATTTCATATGCACACAAATACTTTTCGTTAATCCAAAAAAATGCTTAAATCTTCTTTTATTAACGTATTGTAAAGATCATATACTACAAGCTCAACCATTTATTACAGACGTAACAGATATCTATTTTAGCTATGTTAATGATTACATAAATCCAATACGACCATTCACATTTAAACGGAAAGTAAATTGTATGCTCTTAAGTGCATATTAAAATTCAAGCAAACCCTCCCATTACTAAAAATGAAGCAACTATGTACACGGGGACTCGTTTTGGGCGCGTTGGATTATAATAACAAAAATGTCACACAAAGGGTTCATTTTTAAGTTTGATAAGAAATATAAAAGTTAACAACCCACAGTGGAGACTGTGTGACTTAATGTACAACTACTTTTAGATAAGAAACAATTTAATATTTTGAATCGCTCCGGTCCAAAATAGAGAGGAAATTTATACTCGACACGTCTAAAGATGTAAGCCCCCGACGTGAGGTAATTGAATTAAACCAGAACATTCTTTTACTTATTCTGTTTAGGTTGGTGGGCGCAATAAAAACAAAATTAAATTTTCTTCAGATCTCACTGCTGAAATACAGAGCGTTATGAACAATTTTATGAAAGATAATCCTAGTGAGAATGCTATAGAAATAACCGTTAACTTGAAGTACCTAATCTGCAGTCGGTCGCTTTCTACGTATTTGAAATATAAGTAAGTAAATGTTTGCGTAAAACGGCTGCTTTTATTAAAACATTTCCTATATCTACCAAAATTTATTGCACAATTTCTGCCCTTTCTTTACTAGGTGAACGTGTATAACATCGCGTGTGCATGTGTGTTATCCTAGATGATTAATTCGTGTCATTTGTACAGGTTTTTGGCGTATTAAATTAAGAAAGATTTAAATAAAGTAAAAAAATTCGGTTTATTATAGTCTCGCAGCGTAATTTATTTTGCACGTCTGTGGCAGATGGGGTGGAAAAACTGTTTTAAAACGCAATAGTCCGAAAAAACGTGCCGTAATTGAGACATCAAAACTCCTCGCGCATTTGATTTTCGGAAACAATCTATAAACTTCACCTTTAAGAATTTATCTAACAAAGTTTCCACAAGCGTGAAATATCTAAACCTTTCCTGATTCCTGTTACACATCGCTACAAGTTTACAGTAAATAACACTTTTGTTGTCAGAAAATCCTGAATCGGTTTTATTTCTTATTGAATAGTGGAATTTGATAGAATATTGTCTGCATCAGTTGCAGCCTAGGGAGCTTCTTTTATATACCACAAAAAGTCTTATATCAGACAGAAAATTTCTCCCCGTTTATTTTCACAATGATACAGTGTTTTCCTTTTTCTTACTATAATTAAGCATGCCATGATACATTTTTGGTACATTATAGCACAAGAACAGCCGCAGATCCTTTCTGTCAGACACGGCTATTATATTATGTATGACCAATATATTGTAACGTAAATTTAATTACGTCGTTTATTTATTTACAAATAATCAACAATAACAGTTTTGAATGGATTTATAACAGTAAAATATAGTTTTTTATCAATCGCGAATACCTACACAATTTATCATAGCCCAAACTATTTATTACTTCAGCGTCGGAATTTGAACTGTCTGAATCCCCACCTCTTTCTCGAAGAGATCTCGAACGTTTCCGAAGGCATCCGACTTTTCTGGAAAGTTGTCGAACAAACACGTTATATTTCACGGAAAGATCGCGTCACATTCGTTTTCGTTGTTTATCCCCGCTGACGAAATCATTGATGGCGCCTCGTTGTATATCTAAGTTTCTGGAATATTCGATACACTGCCTCCCCCCCTTTTAACGCAACACGGACGGCGGTTGTAGCGGAAACACCCTTGTCCTATAGCAAGGACAAATAGGTTTCGTGGCGCCTCGTTGTCTATCGGGATCGGGATACTATTAAAACCCTTTACAGCAAATAGAAACACCCTCAACGAAAACTTGTTTTACTTTCTTGCTACGATGCAATGTAAGGTACTCCATACATTTTCGAGAAGTAATAAAACCGCGTCTTTGGGTATAATAATTACAATCCAGCGAGTAAAAGCCTTCTTGTGTAAATGCACCCTTTACGATTAAACTAATGCCTCACCTATAAAGGAAAAATCTTTGCTTATTAAGGTACTCATCAGCCGCATAATAATTAATTTAAAAACAAGGTATCCATTATCTAAAAGCATAGTCCTTAAACTTTTCCAATTCACCTAATCTCCAAAGGTTTATTGAAAATTCTTATGAATAACTTCGGGAAGACGTTTATTAGTAAATATTACGGAATTTGCATTTAATTAAATTAATAATCGGATTTTTTCATTACCGTCGAATACCCCCCGATTTTTATGTAAAATGGCTTAAAAGTAACTGCTTCTAATTGGTTCTTAAATGGGTATCCGTCAGAAATGGTGCCGAAGAAAATAAAGCATATTATTCGCCAGTCAAATTTCATTAGCCAGCAGGGTGTCGAAAAGTTCAGGATAATATCTCAACTTCGTTAATTACACAGTACTTCGGCAAGCGAAAAGTGACCAAGCAGGCGGATATTGCATGGGAACACGTAAAAGTATAATTACCTTCTTTTTAAATTATGTTGTGTGAGCTAAATAGGAAAATTAAATGCGAGCTTTTCTAAATCATTTTTTTTACGGCATGGGAATCTGTAATATGTTTTAGTTCACTCTAGTAAATTGCGTGACGCTTGAAGTGCATTGAAAGCCAGTTGTATGATAATTACGTGCATTGTCGCGATTTAATTTGTCAGATGTCGTATAATTCTCGCTTTATCATGATGAAGCAGCGGTCATGTACAACACTACTACAAATTCCTGAATGGTTTGAAGTGTTGCGGTATTTGGGAATGTGGTTCAGACAATAATTGTAAATTAGCACCATAAGCATCGGGGTGAAATGTGAATTGAATGAAGCACCTCGCAAAATATTCCCTGTTTAATTTTGTTGTAGCACTTGCATTAGTAACATAAAAAAATAAAGGAGGCTATTAAATCACTACTGTAACGTAAATTTAATTACGTTCTGTATTTATTTACAATGGAATGTATAACAGTCTACAAATGGATCACTTAATAACAGTTAATTATTATTGATCACCCACAATTTATAACTTAACACGAGCGCATCGATGTTAGAACTAACTGCAAGACAATTCGATTCTGCAGTCTACTTATATAGCAAACGCCGCTCTCTCGAAAGTTTTCGAACACTTTCGAACGCTCTCGGATATTCTCGAACAAATACGACATGTTTCCCGGAACCAATCATATCCGCTTTAGTTTCTTATCGCCGATGCCTAATCTTTCATGGGACCTCGATGTATATTGGGATATCTAGAATACTTTGTATGTGAAAGTATGTAAATGCAAAATGGCGTTTGCTGGGGTCATCCACTGCCGTATGTGTGATAGTACACGTGGCAATAAGGGGCAATCCGGAATCACGGTAAATCAGCGAAAGGTACTTTTCCAGGAAGGAAAGTAAGTAGAGTGCCAGTTTCTGGAATGGACAAGTGCGATGGTGGGTTGGGATTCAGTGGTTCCTTCTGGTGTGGGGTCAATCTTGTTAAGTAGTCCAAGGAAAATACAAGCACGTTTGCTAAGGAGGGGAGTAGTCACATTTCGAAACACTCCAATGGTTGTGTAATAGGATTTTACATTTAATCTAAGACTCGCGGTCACTTAACCCGGGGCCTAAACCATGAGCTATGATCATTATCGGCCACCACATCCTCTATTGAGAGTAACATGGATTGCAGGACTGTGAAGGGCCCAAGTTGCTGAAGATCACAAAACTTCTACTCCACGGTCAGGTAGCCTGTAGGTAAAATTAGTGTTATTTCCAATCTCGAGTAGCTCTGATAGTTACTTTTCACAACTGTAACTTTATTATGCCATAAGTGGGGAGTAGTAACTGGATGGATGGGGGTGTTGTGGTCGGATTTCCAATCCCTTGTGCCATTTGAAAGCACGCGACCGCGAAATGGTTTTCCTTATGACACTTCATGCTACTCTTATTCCGAGAGAGGCACTCGCGTGGGGTGTACGTAGCAGGTGTGACGCATCCTGGACAATTAGGTTTGACATTGGCGGATGCCATTGTTTGGGGTTTGGCAAATGGATCGGACGGGTGGAGGTCGATATGGAGAAAACGAGGGAAAAAAGGACTATTGGTAGAAGAGCTGAGCTACTTGTATTGTGCACTAAATCGTTCCTTTGTATACTAAATTAGAATTCACGAAACGTGGATGTCATTACCAAGTAGTCCAGGAAATTCGGGGCTAAATTATACACGTTACAAAATAGAAAGAGGTGGGAAATGCACCCATTAATATTAACAAGAGGTTGTATTTATTTACCAGACAAAGAACGGCAATTTTATTCTGATTAAAGTGTTGAATTCGAGCATCATTGTGTAATTTATATTGTGTGATACTGTACACCAAAAAGTACACAATTTCCATAATGCAAACAGTATTTACATTACTATCGGAAATTACTAAGCTTTTGTATATCCAGCGTATTTGTTGTATAAATACGCGTACGCGCAGAGTGTCTCTTGATTTTTCCTATATAAAAGTCAATTTATTCCAAATGTTACAGTTTTTTCAGAGAAATGGACACAAATTTGTAGATATAATTGTAAGATTGAAATGTTACATCGTGCCAGAAGTGTCGCCCTCAAGTGGTGTCTTATGGTAATTCATCACGTAAGGGAATTTGTATGTATAACATTATTTATTGAAAAGTTTTTCTAATGCACATTTACTGATATGCGATTGTTTTCAATTTTTAAGATTAGGTACCCAATAAAAATTCTCTGGTTTTCGGGGGTAATGACATTATAATTTGATATAAATATATACAAGAACGAGTTTCCTTTTTCGGATAAATGCTTTCATTTTTAATGCCAAGTGTGCCATCGTCGTGTAGTTTCCTTTTGATTACAGCAACATGCAGTTTGCCATAAATTAGTAAACTTCGGCAAAGAGGATTTAAATACACAAGTATACCTTTGAACATTCACAAAGGCAAATTGCACCATTGCACATTTGAAGCAACGTTTTAGTAGCCCTTCTTTATCCCACAAACGGGATAACGACAAACTAAATACACAACCCATGTCCCATTTTGATTTGTAACACGAATGGTTGTTCCCATTTGCGAAATAAAATGCTATCAATTTTTTTGTCACATAAAGTTGAAACACTGCGATTGTTCATGGAAAACACTTTAAATAAATCCGTTGTCTTCGTTCCAATAAAGCGTGATTTATGGCGTCGTACTAAAATTGGTTATACATCAGTGCAACACAGATAGTTATTTCTGTTCGTTGTAATTTAGTAACGTTCATGAAAAGAGTTGTAGAGGTAAAATTGGATTATAAATATTGGAAACGTTCCAAGTACCTGTTAAGCGTTTAGATTCAACAAATTGCCGCGCCTCTCATTTGTTATTGGGCGTTAATACACGCTAATACAAATAATCGAATTCCATCTGAAACGCGGCAATTTTCAACGGCAGCAGATTCTCCTCATTTGAATACAAGCCGCAACTAGATAAAAATGCGATGCTACGAAAGGCGAAATAATAGGAAGCTGGAAGATTAAGTATCTTTCTCTTGCGGTTTTACGTAAAGTTTATAAATTGCACCAGAAAGTTTGTAATGTACATTTTTTAAATGGATTTCTAATCCACTCACGCCCTAAGGATGTGTCCGTCTTCTCGAACAGGAAATATTATGCCATCGCAAACTTTATTTACTCAATTTGTATCTATAATTCTCGGAGTGCATTGGGCTAGTTAATAAACTCGCTGCAGTACCAATTTCATTGGTATATAATATGAAAATATAACGCGGCTGCATTGTAGACTTTAATGGTGAAGCTCGCCGGATATCTACGTTTGAATATCGTTTACCACCATCTTCTCTAAGGAAACTTCAATAAGGGTTGGTCGTCCGTATATCCTTATAGCAGGCGAAGGGTTTGCAACCCCTTTGACCCTTCGTAGACGATTACGTTGTGTGACAGGTTTGAGTAGGCCAATGCATAATGAGCAACGATTAATCAGCAAGTTTGATAAACATAGTGAGTTAATTGGGTAAGAGTTTGCAGTGAACTTAGTGGCTTATATTAAACCAATTTTATTATATAGTTTCAATGAAGTTTTTCTGCAGTTCAAAAATAGTCTTTTCTCTAACATTGTTTTGAACCATCCTGTCGAAACCAGCAGTTTTCAACTTCTGTTTTTTTGTGCACATCATTGTATTCGTAATAAAAGATGCTATTCAATACAGAGCATGTACTTTTTTGATGATTTTTCCGAAACGAAAAGTTGTATCGAAAATCTCTCAACGTTGTCTTGTAGAGCTCTCCGTATCTTCTATGGTTTTCGAGATTCCCATGACAGACATCCTTATCTTAGACACAGTATACAGCTATAGTATTAAAATTTATGAAATTGCATCTTTACGATAAAAATTAATAAGATCGCTGTTGCTAGCAAAGATACCACCCACACACCTGCGTATGCATCAGCTCTTCCTTTTAGGTCTAAGAATATGTGTACCAAATTTGTTTCCAATCAGTTTAGCCGTTTGGCAGGAAATGAGAGTACAGGCAGACAGACCGAGTTTGTTTCATCCGGATGATTTCCTGGTGCTCTAAAACGTGTATTTCCGTCAAAAAAGTGGGGGGTTAGTTTGTACCCCAATGTAATACCTCCCTTACTATTGTAAAAAAGGGAACACTTGATACCTTTATTGTTTATTTAATTTTCCTTGTTATTGACCGAATCGTCGATTTGGAGATTTTTATAAGATCATGAAAGTGTACAGCCGAAATTTCTGAAGATGTAATCTAATATTCTTTTTGGGACATTGGTTGCTGTCATAGTGTAGTAGGTGGTAAAATTTCTGCAAATCGACATCAGAATCACATGTGCATGAACCAGGGCATGAACTAAATTTTGCCTAACAAGAAAACTTCTTATCGCAAACGACCAGGTACACCCATTCACAAATCACGCAAATTCGACCAGATGACTTACATCTAGCTCCGTATCTAAATTGAACAATTTACAAAAGCGTTAAAATTGAAACGAAAATTACGCATCTATACAAATTTCTAAAAGGCATAACAAATAGTGAAATATTAATTCAAACAAAACGGTCACTTTGCGTTTGTTCGTAAAGAACGGAAATATTTCACGCACAGGGTGGCCCAACCGTACTGATTGTGCTAAAACGAAAATAACGTTAGCATGACTTAGTTTACAAAACAACAGATATGATGTGATTAACCCCCTCCCCCCCCCCTTTTTCCAACAAATTTAGCAACTATACAGTGTGTCCCAGATCGCGTGGGATAACATGGGTAACTTTGTTATTATTAAAGATAGAGAATTGGTTAAATGGGCAATGTTTTGCAGTTTTAGATGCTTATTTAAAATTTCCTTATGGAAATTCAAAGTGTCGCATAGGTTCGACGTAAATTCAAAAAAACTAAAATTGGTCATTTCCTTGAATGTCTTATATCATCGAAAGTATAAGAGATATAAGAAAAAGTTTTATATAAAAGTGGCTGTCTTTGATACGCTTAATTTAGAATTGATGTCAAAAAAAAATTCAAGGTGGCTACTTTTGAGGAACATTTACCAACTTCCTAAACTTAAATAGGCGCTATTTGGGATTTTTAGATTACTTGATAGATTTTTTAATCCTCTTTTCAATGAGCCATCATAACATAAGATTGAAAATAAGATACCAGTTATATCAACGGTTTTTATATTTTAATCAAGTAGGCTGTGATGAATTAAAAAAAAACAAAACAAAATCTATGCGAGCCAACAAAACAATGAAAATAATTACATCAGATGTTTAAAAAAATCAGGGGCGCACTCATGAGAGGGGGGTTTGGGCATTACAACTCCCTCCAAAATTTTATATAAGTAGGCCTAGAAAAATTTTGATTTTTATATCATCACTTATTGACTATCTTATTATCCATACTTACATACCTACAAATGGTGGTATAACTACAAACTATCCCCACGAAAAAATGTCATGCCATTATCCAGTTAAACACATTTCAAGACACTTTGCTTTATTTTACACAATGTATTACCATTGATGCATTGTCCCAGGTCACATTTTGTAGGCCAGTAGGTGGTTCATCCGCAGGAATATCGAAACTAACAGTTTTACCAGTCCGACTATATGGATAGATGAATCTTATTTTTCTAACTGCGGAGTGTTCAAATCGACATAATGAACACTATACTCGTCACAAGAAAACTTACATGTTGTAGTTTCTCGCGGAAATCAAGTAATATTTTTTTTAATTAATGTATTTTATGGCATAATGGGAAGTCATGTAATTGGCCGGTAATCTTCGTTGGATCTGAAACTGCTCACCATTATTTACAAATTCTCCAATAAACTTCCTTAAAGGATTTTTCTCGACAACGTATGTTTCGAAGAAAGGGTTGGTTTATGCTACCTACCAACAAACTGTCTGCACTGGTCACAATTCACGAATTATGTACAGTACATTAAATTATAAAAGTAAGTACTTAATTAAAAAGTAAAGTGGAAGTAGCTACCACTACAATAATAATAATAATCATCAATGGCAACACGTTGCCTAAACTAAACTGTCTTGAAGTGTGTTTCACTAATAATGGCCAGTATTTTAAACATCTGGTGTAATTATTTTCATTGTTTGGTTGCCTCGAATAGATTTTTTTTTTTTTTTATTCGTCACAGACTACTTGATTAAAATACAAAAACCGTTAATATAACTGGTATCTTATTTTCAATCTTATGTTATAATAGCTCGTTGAAAGAGAATTTAAAAATCTATCAAGTAATCTAAAAATCCAATATGGCGCCCATTTAACTTTAGGAAGTTGGTAAATGTTCCTCAAAAGTGGCCATCTTGAATTTTTTTTTGACATCAATTCTAAATTAAACGTATCAAAGACAGTAAAAACTTTTTTTTATATCTCTTATACTTTCGATGATCTAAGACATTCAAGGAAATGACCAATTTTAGTTTTTTTGAATTTACGTCGAACCTATGCGACATTTTGAATTTCCATAAGGAAATTTTAAATAAGCATCCAAAACTGCCAAACATTGCCCATTTAACCAATTCTCTATCTTTAATAATAACAAAGTTACCCATGCAATCCCACGCGATCTGGGACACACTGTATATTCATTTGATTTGACTGGGAGTCAAGTTTTCTATAAGACAACATGATTTTACTTTTGCAATTTTTTTTCGTTTTTCTGACCTACTGAACACTCTAGCAACATAGCTCCGTATAAAAAGCGCTTATAATGTAGACTAAAATAAATGTCCGGCGGATAGTCTTGTAGGAATATTATGCGTTTATTATTTCCCATTAATGTACGATTTATATGCGTATATACGAATATTAAAGTGGTGTTATATAAACGTTTATAAAACGAATGCTAAAAAATGGTTATTTATATACGTATTA
>NW_022170738.1:1787242-1880095 GCF_008802855.1 Photinus pyralis
TGTTGTGTCCCAACAAATTTATGTTATTTGTCATTGATCAGATCAAAGTAATAGGGAAAATTAATGAGATATTCAATTGTTATGTTTAACGTTCGTTCTGTCAATATCAAAAATAAATTAGATCGATAAGAGAAAATACACGGGAGTGTTTTAATTAGTAATCCAACTCCAAAACATGGTCCTTCGAGTAAAAAATCGTTGTCGCGTCTCTCGTTGGTTTCAATTGCTGAACGTCTTCAATTAAGAAGAATTGCCGTATCATCGAAATTGTCATCCTGTCTCTCGTTTTAAGAAGAATCGCATCATCGAAACGCTATAGAACATTACGTTTTATTCAAGTACTGGCCACGGAACATGGAACCAAAATCATTGCATTGATTAAGAAAAATCGTCGCTGGACATATATTTGCCATCAATTCACGTAAATCTCCATCCATTAATAATTACCTAATCCTATATTGTAGTACACAATTCTTTTTCTCGTTCACGTTACATATTCTCAAAAATGTCAGACATAAAGGTTTTAATTGCTAAACGTGGTGGTATAAAAAGTCAACTAACACGATTTTCTACTTTTTTGAATTCATACGATAATGCCAAATTAACAGAATTAAAGGTTAGATATGATAAATTGCAGGGCTTGTTGAGTGAATTTTCTAGTATACAACAAGAAATTGATGTTTGGTATGCTATAAAAGACAATGAAGACGAGTCACTTAGGAATTTGCAAGAAAGCGAAAGGTTCGAAAATGAGTATTATAAGCTCATGTCATTAGCGAGAGAACAATTAAATTAAAACCGGTCAGTATCGTATCTCAACTACAAGAAAATCCTATTGAATTCAAACCAAAAAGTGCTTTTAAATTACCTGCGATAGATTTGCCATCATTTGAAGGTAATTATGAACAATGGTTGTCATTCTATGAAACTTTCAATAGCTTAATCCACAATGATAAAAATCTGTCTAATATCCAGAAACTGCATTATTTAAAATCATGTTTAAAGAAGGAAGCGGCGCAAGTCTTAGAATCCTTACCTATCACTTCTGACAACTACCCTATTGCATGGGATTTACTTATGAAACGTTATCATAATAAAAAACTCATTATTAAGACGCACGTAAATGCTTTATTTTCATTACCAACTGTAACAAAAGACAACTTTACTGCAATTCGTCAATTAATAGATAAATTAACGTTAAATTTAAAAGTGTTACATAACTTAGGATTACCTACTGATCATTGGGATGTTTTAATTATTCATTTAGTAGTTAATAAATTAGACTATCTTACTACACGTGAGTGGGAGGATGAAATTATTTCTGAAATTCCTGCCTTAAGCGAACTACTTGAATTTTTAAAACATAAATGTGACATATTGGAATCGCTACAATTTGATAAAGGAAGTAAAATGACTTCGAATCAATTTATTCAAAAACCAAAATATACGCCTATGCAACGTTCTGTAAATAATGCAGTGCTCCCCCGCAAGAATCGAACCCGAAAAAATGTCATTATTGTAATCAATCGCATTCTATATTTGCATGTGACAAATTTAACGAACTGACCCCGGAAAATGCTCTTCAGGAAGCCAGGCGGTTAAAACTTTGCACAAATTGCTTGCGCGAAGGTCACAGTACGATTAATTGTAGATCAATGGGGTGCAAACATTGTCATCGAAAGCACAATACACGTTTTCACGTTAGAAATCAAAAATTTGAATCATCTACATTAAATAATAATCCATCGACATCTAATGAAAGTAGTTGTAATCATGTCAGTAAAACACTAACGTCAAAGGCTTATACCGTTGAGTGAAGGATCTAGGACGCTTATACCTTTTTATCGACCGCGAGTTTGGAAATTTTTGACGTTAGCGGCAGAGTGCATAAATGTAGGGCATTATTAGATGCAGGAAGCCAGTCTAATTTCATTACACTCAACCTCGCAAACAAATTAAAACTTCCCGCTAACGACATCGATTGGAAAATTGTAGGTATTAATCAGCACGTGTCTTCTGCCAATAAAATAGTAAATGTTACTATCAAATCGATGTATAACTCATTCAAGGCTAATATGGATTGCTTAGCTATACCAAAAATTACAGACTGTTTACCGAGCTTTGATTTCGATAAAAATTCATTTCATATTCCATCGGGAATCAAATTAGCTGACAATAACTTCCACAAATCGTTGCCCATAGACGTACTACTCGGAGCAGAGATTTTTTGGACACTTTTATGCGTGGGACAAATAAAACTTCAAAATCAGCCGATCTTGCAAAAAACTCATTTAGGGTGGGTATTCGGAGGAAATGCCACATTTTCCAATTTATCAAATAATATTACAGATCGTAGTGTAAATCAATTAAACCTCAACGTGATCAATGATAATATCAAACGTTTTTGGGAGATAGAGGAAATCAATGATAACCTATACGTCGATATTCAGCCGATGAATTAGAGTGCGAGAATCATTTCTTAAATACATATACACGTAATAAGGATGGTAGATTCGTAGTCAGATTACCTTTTAAAAATGATCCTACAAAATTAGGTTCCTCGAATTTTCACGCAGAAAAACGATTTTATTCTCTGGAAAAACGTTTTCATAAACATAATGACTTAAAAACTAGATATACTGAATTTATACATGAATACATTAAATTAGGGCATATGAGTTTAGTATCAAACATTGATTCGTGCAAAAATGACATTGCGTTTTATTTACCACACCATGCAGTAGTTAACGAGAACAAAGTAACAACTAAGTTACGAGTAGTGTTCGATGGAAGCGCGAAAACAAACACAGGTTTAAGCTTGAACACTCTACTGCACGTCGGTCCATCTCTTCAGCAAGAATTATTCTTGATTTTAGTACGTTTTCGAACTTACCAGTATGTAGTATCCGCAGATATTTCTAAAATGTATCGCCAAATTGAAATACACCCCGATGATCGCAAATATCAACAAATATTATGGCGGGAAGATTGCAACAATTCTTTGCAAACCTATCAATTAAACACCGTCACGTACGGTACAACCTCGGCACCATACCTCGCGATACGTTGCCTTAAACAATTAGGTTTAGAAGCTACTGAGATGCCGTGCGCTCAAAGAGCAATTCTCGAAGATTTTTACGTTGATGACTTGCTTACGGGCGCTGATACCATTGAAGAAATGTTACAATTACGAAACGAAATTGATCGCATATTAAGAAATGGATGCTTCCATTTAGCAAAATGGGCTTCCAACGATAAACGGTTGATCCCCGAATTCCAAATGAACGAATCTAATGACGTAAATTTCGATAGACAATGTGAAAGCAAAATTTTAGGGCTCTTATGGAATACCGAGAAAGATATTTTAAAATATTCAAATAATTATCAAGTAACGAATAATAAAGTAACAAAGAGAGTAATATTATCTAATATTTCCAAAATTTATGATCCTTTGGGATTAGTGGGTCCAATAATTGTTACCATTAAAATATTATTACAAACTTTATGGCAATTGCAAATCGGGTGGGATGAGTCAGTACCCTTGAACGTTTTTACTATTTGGCAACAATTTTGCAAAGATTTGCCAACGATCTCCACGTATTCAATACCGAGACGAGTAGTGGGATCACCTAGGTTCTCAACATTTGAGATTCATGGGTTTTGCGATGCTTCTCAAAGGGCATACGGCGCCTGCATTTATATTAAAACCGTTTCCAACAATTCTCTAATAAGTAGCCATTTATTATGCTCAAAATCGAAAGTTGCGCCTATAAAAACGATAAGCATCCCTAGGCTTGAACTATGCGCAGCGCTACTTCTAACACGTTTAATGAATAAAATTATCCCAGTTGTAAATATAAAACCCAATAAAATATCACTTTACTCTGATTCAACTATTGTGTTGGCATGGTTAAAAATTGAACCCTCGAAACTAAAAACCTTTGTTGCAAACCGCGTATCGATTATTCAAACAAATACTGATGCTAATATGTGGAATCACGTTTCGACTAACGAAAACCCGGCAGACATAATTTCACGTGGCACTCTTCCAAGCGAATTGGCGAATCTTGATATGTGGTGGCATGGGCCACAATTCCTAATGACGTTAAAGTATGAAACTCCAGTACAACCTAATACTAATGAAATATCAGAAATACCTGATTTAAAGTCAACGCAAACAAAATGTTTTTTAAGCAACACGACGTTAATGTTACCAGTCTTCGACAAAATTTCATCATTTAGACGTTTATGTCACATTATTGCATATTGTAAGAGATTTGTTCATAATGTAAATAATAAATCTTCGAAATTAGTAGGAAATTTAACATTTACAGAAAAACGAAATGCGGAAATATGCATAATTCGTATATTACAAGATCATGCCTTCCATGTTGAGATACAAAATTTAAAAAATAATAAGAGCATTTCAACAAAAAGTACAATTTTATCACTTAATCCCTTCCTAGACGAAAATGGTTTGTTAAGAGTGGGGGGACGATTGCGTCATTCGAGTTTATCATTCGACACCAAGCATCAAGTTATTTTGCCAAAACATAAATTAACAGCGGCTTTGATTCGCGATGAACATACTCGATTATTACATTCAGGACAACTAACTACTTTAAATTCCCTTAGACAGAGATATTGGCCTATTGCAGGTAGAGATCAAATCAAAAAAGTTTTGAGACAATGCATAAAATGCTATAAAGTAAATCCCATCGCATCCGAACAAATTATGGGTAATTTACCATTTGACCGCGTTTCTGCTGCTAGACCATTTATTCATTGTGGAGTGGACTATGCTGGTCCCTTATCGTTAAAAGAAGGCAGAGGTCGCGGAAAAAGGTTAATTAAAGGCTATATTTCGCTATTCATTTGCTTAGCCACCAAAGCGGTGCATCTAGAATTAGTTGGAGATATGACTACTGACTCGTTTCTGGGAGCAGTTAAACGATTAATCTCTCGCAGAGGTCATGTAACTGATTTTTACTCGGATAATGGCACGAACTTTGTTGGAGCTGATCGTGAGTTTCAAAAACTTATGCGCTCAGAATCATTAAAAAATAAATTGAATGTAACGGCCCAAAATATTAATTGGCATTTTATACCGCCCAGAGCACCTCATCATGGAGGACTTTGGGAAGCTAGTATTAAATTAATCAAACACAATTTAAAACGCGTTGTAGGCAACGCCAATCTTACTTTTGAGGAGATGTACACTGTGTTAACGGGTATTGAAGCGTGTATAAATTCCCGACCTATAACTCCCATAAGTAACGATCCTCACGACCTCACCGCCTTATCCCCCAGTCACTTCCTAATTGGAGACATACTAGTTGCTCCCATCGAATCTGACGTTACGACATTAAAAATTAACACACTCTCCCGGTGGCAATTGGTTGACCAAATCAAGCAACATTACTGGAGGCGCTGGCAACGAGAATATTTACATCACTTACAACAGCGAACGAAATGGAAATGCTCCAAAGCAGATATTGTAATAGGAGACATGGTGCTCATAAAAGAAGAAAACCTGCCTCCACTCCAATGGTCATATGGACGCGTCTTAGATATTCACCGTGGTAGTGATGAAAAAGTGCGCGTAGTTATTATCAAAACGAAAGGTGGTGTAATGAAACGTCCTATTACTAAGATATGTGTATTACCAATAGACAATCACTAAAATGTCTGTCCAGTTCAACTTTGTTATTTTTACATTTTATATTAATTAGTTTTAATGTTACTCGTTTGTTACTCTAGTAGTATTACTCATTTGAATTTGTACTTATCACCATGTTGTATATTTGTGCATTATTTGTAGTAGTTAATTTCATCAATGTTTTCTGTATTTCAAATCAGTTATGTAGATATTACTCCACGAATGTTGAAAACCTGGATGTTTTCAATAGGGGACTGAATGTTGTGTCCCAACAAATTTATGTTATTTGTCATTGATCAGATCAAAGTAATAGGGAAAATTAATGAGATATTCAATTGTTATGTTTAACGTTCGTTATGTCAATATCAAAAATAAATTAGATCGATAAGAGAAAATACACGGGAGTGTTTTAATTAGTAATCCAACTCCAAAACAAATAATAGTAACTATAGGTAAGACCATACGCATAAAGATTGTTTTGTGGTAGTAAGGAGGTAAATCGAAACACAGTAATTAAAAAACAAATACTGTGCTGGTCCTTCTGTATTTCCATAATGTTGAATACATTTAAATTGCGAGGACAAAGATGTTATAAAGCACAATAATATTATATCATATTCCTCAAAAGATGAAATTCATAAAAATGTACAGTTACGTAAAATCCAATTCTACCTTGTTATCCACGTATGCTACCTAAACGTGTCCAAATTGACATATGGCCAATAAAAGCAAATACCTACGCAATCCCGTCAACATTTTTGGAATTCCAAATTGAGACCGGCCAGCGAATTTTTCACGCATAATATCCAGCGATTCCCCTCCTTTTCGCCTGAAAAACTCTTTATAATTTGGCAATAAATGTAGGCAATCTCCCTGATACCCAATAAAACGCATTTTTTTTTTATTAAGCGCGTTATGATTTTGTGCAACAATTTCCGGTGGGCGCAAGGAAGGATTTGTGAAGCTTATCGTAACGGTTCTCGTATTTTAGTTAAGTATTTCCTCATGGGTCATATTTTACACTTTACGATTCGTGTTCTTTCACATATTTCTTTTTAATAGTTGAAAATCTTTTATAAACTTCCCGGAAAGGTCGCTCTTGCAAAAAAGGGGAAAAACTCCGCGTCTCTATAACGCCGCCCGTTATTCTGTAAGTAAATGTGATACGAACAGGATTTGGTTAACATTTTGGTGTCTCGTTAATGCTTTTTGCTGAAAAGCGTGGACATTATCATATTTTGTTGTGTTTAAACACATTTGGTTATCATCAACATGCAGCGATTCACGATTTCTCCTCTTTATGCGAGAAACTGAAACAATAGAGATTGATAATTTGGGTAAGAGACTTTACTAACAATTAGATGCACGCTTCTGTACTTATTGCTTAAAATAAGAGTAAAATGCATTCAATAATTGACCGAAAGGAACGTGAGTTAAACAAAATCGATCAACTATGGAAAACCAAGCATACTTTTTTTTAGCGAAATGGCAAATCATCAAAACGCCAAAGGGCGATTGAATTTTTACTGGAAACACATCGAGAATTTGCTTACAAACTATTAACTCGAATTTAATTCTAAACATCTCGCAATTTTGTGCAGCAGCCGGTGCTTTCTCACGGTCAATTGAACACGTCGACATTAACAGGAAAAGTGCATTACGATCGCGTCGCGTCAGCCATAGGTTTACTCGAATATTCTGCATTTGCAGGTAATTCGATTGGTTCTCTAAAACGAAAAATCGAACTTTGACCGCGTAATTCGATCAAACTTCACGTTTAACTGAAACTTTTACGTTGACGGATTATATCTATTACTTGGAAAGTTTGTCATCTTCGAGTTATTTCCTTCAGCCGGGTAAAGCTAAAAGAGTAAAGTATAAGATTAGAGGCAATTTTACTTAGCCCCGAGTTTCGTAGAGTAGACGTTTAAAGTATAAGTAGGCTCTATGTAATATATTCCTTATTTACTTGAGTTTAACCGCATAAATCTAGAGAACTGTAGGATATTTAAAGTAACTAGGTACATACATGAGTTTTTACTCTAAACTAACAACTCTTCGGCACCCCGAACACCGGCAGTCGCCTAGGAAGATATTGAATGATTTTGCACGAGAAGTAGTGCAAATGACTCTATTTTGGAAATGAAATGAAATAGTTATTTACCTAACAAGTTCGGTAAGTTAATTTTCCCGCATGAGCACTTTGTTTGCAGCACGACCGTAGGGAGTGCTGCATTTAGTGCGAATGCGGGAAAATTCTTTCCGAAAGAGTTAGGTACAATATTTTTTGTAACGAATTGCGTAAAAAAGGTCAAAATTAATAGTTTTGTAAATTAGCTTTTTTTTAATCATGAGTTGGTAACACAATCATATGTTTGGTTGGTAACATAATTTTGTAACTACCCACTTTTAATAATGCAGTGGTCACATTTAAAACTTCCACATCTTTGGTTAACATATTTTGCCTTTGCAATGAGTGCTACTACTGGTCACGGCATTGCATCGTTTGCACTGAATATCTTGAGTTGCGTAAATACACTCGTTACATTTAAAATCCTTGGAAGCTTTGTATGTGTTAATACGTGCTTTCTTAAACTGCATATATGCGAATAGTTGCAGTATATCACTGGTCACATTTTAAGACGTTTTAACAATAAATTTTACTTTTTCTTGAGTTCCAATTCTGAAAAATAATTTGATTGCGTTATAAGTTCTTGTTTATATATTTACGTAAAACTTAGTGTACGTCTGTTTCCGATTAATCGCACTAAATACCCTCAACCAACGGTTTAATTGATTTTACAGCAGATGACAGTTAACCATGACATGACGTTCGTTGACTTCAATAAGTACTACCAACCGAAGAACGCGCATAACCCCTGCTCTCCAGCGGAAACTAAAAAACACCGCGATGCGGGAAAGTCGTTTTCCCGTGCATCGAGGATGCTTGGAAACATTATCTTTCCATTCAATGAGTACAAAAATAGCTTTTTTCTAACATTGACATATTAAACCGTTTCTAAAATGAATCTAAACTATAAAATTCATTGTTCTTCATTGAGTACGTCGTCAATGGTAACGTCCTTTAAGGTAGACCTGCTTCATTATCCGTACCTTCTTAAAGAAGTGACATCTCCGTCTGCGGTTATATGTCAATAACGTTATTCGACTTATATATTCATGCACATATTATGTATTCCTGCGTTATTTGCCGAACTGCGGCGGAATGTATTGTAGCGGATACTCTGAAAATCGAGATAGACATCGAGGCGCCAGAAAAGATTAGTCCTCAGCGTTAAGAAACTAAGGCGGATGTGATGCATTATTTCCGCGAAATATGACGTGTTCGGAAGCCTTCGAGAACTTTCGAGAAATACTGAAGTTTGCTATATAAGCAGCTAAATACCCTTCCCGTAAGGTCGTTAATCCCATTGTAGACACTTATTCTTATTTGTCTTCAGGTACGTCAATTCAACCGAGTATTTTATCCGTGCTAACTTTCATTGTTACTTCAATTCCACTTTCGGTCTTCGCATCAATCTCTACCTAATTTCAATAACTTTCAACGGCTGCTCGGACGGTAAAAACGTTTATCTTTCACTAAGTAAACAATCTTTACTCAAACTCGAAGTAACTTTTTATGAGTACACACAAAACGTTGATTAAATTTCGTCCGATTAAAACCCCTTATCGCAAACGGCGAGATGTCCCTACTTTTTATAAAGCAATGTGACTGAAAGTACAATATTCAAGATTACACACGAATATTTGGGCATGAAAAAAATGTGCTCAATAGAATTCCTGACTCCTTACGCCAGATCTGAAACTGGTGAGAATATATTTGGAGCATTTGGACGCTTTGGTGAACGTTTAGTTATTTTTTTTTAGATTATCACAGGCGTGTCTCACAGGGAATCTTCCAGAAAGTAAGCCCTATAGCCAAGGTTTAGCACCCTATGATTTCTTTTTATTGCACAGGGCTTGGTTTTGACGTGCAAACTGAACTAAATGTACTGGTGTAGATGGTAGTTATGTAGAGTAATATTAAGCTTTGTACGATTTTTTTTGTAGTTATAGTTTGGAAATTAAAAAATCTACCCCACCTGAACCAAATCCAATCCAATGCAAAATTAAACTAAACAGTTTTGTATCATGATGGACATCGTGTGTATTTAAAAGTGCACTCATTGAAGTTCATGTCGCAAGCCATTAACCCATTAGTATACTGTAACCGGAGGAAAAATGACATTTGCTACACTTTTCCATATAAAACATTTGCTGCAGGCAACATTATAAACCAACGAGTGTTTTTGCAACTGGATCTCTAGTACACATGAGAAATGCATTTTATAGTATAATAAAGCAGAACTAAATGAGTCTTAATTAACCAGCTATGCGCCTGCTTAAACATTAAAATAACAAATTCTATTGGTACGTAAATGGAGAAAATGTAAAAGCTCCCAAACGTTTTGCTTCCATTACTGAAGAACCCGTGCGTTTACCTGCAGCATAAAATAAATAAACAGTGTTATATAATCAAAGTGATCTAATCACATGTTCCATTAAACTAATTAATTATTAACGGTCAATCGATGGCGGGGCGCCTATTAGGAAAGCCGGGGGGAGGTTAAAATATACTGCACCTTTATAATTTTATATATTAATAATAAACTTTAATAATCAATGCGCTTTATTGTCCTAATTTTAAACTTAAAACTGAAAGCGCCAAAGTTTCCAATTGTTAATAACTAGAGAGGGCTAATGGATTCGCCGTAATAAAACGGAAGGCTTTAAATCATTGTAGCAAATGAGGGATTAGGAATATCAAACTTGTCTATTAGCGTAATCAGACTCTTTCGGCTAATTACATTAATTTCGGTAGAAGTTGATTAAGTGTGTGTTCTAATTAATATTAGGATGTTGCATGCCGCTTATTTCAGTGAATTTGTGTATGACCACATTAGGAACGGGTAAGAAACTATTGAAATGTAATCGTGGACCGAATTAGAAATCTATCCACAATTTTTGTGCTTCAGAGGCCCCAGGTTCATCCGTCTCTGTATTTTCTTCCGATCACTGCGCGCAACTTTAGCGATTCTTTAGCTTATCTACATTCTTCGAGTTCTTTAAGTTTGAGTGCTCTGGATTTTCTAACTCTAATTACTGCGATTACTCAATAGTAGTGTAAGAGGGGCGAAGCTAGCTCAGTTCAAGATAGCTCGCCACCTGGTGGTGATCTCGGAAATAGGTCAAGGTGAAGTATTTGCTTTCAAGGTCATCAGAGGTCAATGGCCCCACTTTTGCGTTGAGATATCTTTCGCTAATGCCAAAGGTCACAACCACACCAAGAACCTATTTTATTTCCAAGGTCATCAAAGTTCAATGATATCAGTTTTGGTGGTGTATTGCAAAGTTATGAAGATCCAATGATCTACAATTTCTTGCTATGTAATATTCAATTTTTAAGGTCATCAGGGGTCGATTTTCTGTTGTCATTTTAATTTCATAGTGATCTACCCATAAAATTATTTCGAGTCCTTCATTTTATCTGATAGGACCTATTACATTGATAAAAACTGGCAGTTTCCAACCAGGGTGTATGAACTGAATAATCCCACGTTGTTCATGCAAGTAACCCATACAGAGAGGTACCACGTAAGCATATCCACCCCACATGAATTCTTATCATCGTGTAACTAAATGGAAGTAACAAATTGCAGTTCTCTATTTATTACACCTGTTAAGTTTAGGGATTCTCTTATTGGACTATTACGTTTTGCGGAGGTTATCGGTCACTTGGGGGCAGTTTGTTTAAGGTAGATATTCAAATAAAACAGTAACACGTTTTAGTCTTTAAATGTATTAATAATCCAGCCATCGTTACGTTGCTTACATTTACATTTGAAATTAGAGAGGATTTCCCTTTGTATCCTATTTCCTTTGCTCGACTTTGTAATCCATACTACTAATTAAGTTGATTAAATCTAGCGGAAAAATTGTGCTACATGATACTTAAACGACTTAAAGTGAGGAAATGAACCGAATATAAAAACAATAATATACCTATTTCATTACGTTTATTATGACAACGCAAGAATCCAGTAATAGGACTTTCGGATTCATTCGTGATACTACTTTGGTTTTAATGAAACCGTCAGCTAATGCACTGCCGAACCCAAATACACTTACTTCCACAGCATCAATTATTTAAAACATGAAATGTAAAATATACTCAGAAGCAAACTTATTACACCAACATTAAATGAACACACCAATAAATAAACGCCAAGGCTTGTTTCGTAATGAATCTTAATAGCCATTAAATTCGAGTTTTATACACTATTTTTGCTACGACTATGATGAGTTATAGAGAGGTGGTTCCACGATGGCTTCAAAAAGTGGTCCAAAATTTGAGATTTTTATTGTGTGCAGGTAGTGAAGTCAGGGACCTTAAAGCATGCGCAGTCATGGTAATGCGTTCCAACGGAGTGCTACTGTCAAATTTAATGACCGCCTATTGCAGTCTTACGAATACGTTTGAATGGGAATTGGGAGAAAACACAAATTCGCTATGCCAAGCAACTGTCAAAATTAAGATTAAGATATGTCATTGGTATGGAAACTTTAATTTTCATAATCTATGCGTCGTTATTCGGTGATGCTGCAATTCTATTGGTCGTAAACTTGTATGTTAATGAAAATCTGTATCGAAATGATTATCATTTAAGTACAGGTGAGAAATGCTTAATATATCAAATTAAAGTATAGGAGTAGAAAAAGGTTTATTTTCTCCATTACGTAGCATTATTATGTTCACCGTATGATTACTTGTCGGAGAACCCCCGTAACATGTAAAGCGGTTTGTATATAGGGCACAAATTAACCTAGGGACGATTGAATTGTCTTGCATACCGTTTACGAACCCACAAAAAGTTGGTTTTGTTTAATAAGTATTTAGTTTTGCATGTAAACTACTATACCTAACAACTTCTCCTACCGCCTGTCAGACGGGCATGTTATCTCTCACCTTGTCTCTGACACATTATATTAATCAAAACTTCTACCTATATTAAAATTGAAATGTTATATTTTCTCACCAGTAATCTGTCATTTTCCTGACTTTAAATAAATACTACTATTACTACATATACAAGATATTACGTGTAAGTATTTTTCAAAATTTCATTCACGAAAGGGAACCGTACATGGCGGAAAAAAGCAGTCAAACGTCAATCAAAATTTTGGAAAATCTTTAATAACTTGAAAACCTGTGATGCTGGGTATAGGGAAATGTGGTATCAAACGACGTACATTTTCATGTAGACTTCGATAATGCAATGAAATATAGGGTGTTTTATTTAAAATACGAAAGTTGCTATCCCCATCCGGTAAACCCGGAAGTGAAACCATCATGATAATAGTTTCATTCGATAGATCATGAAAAACTATGTCGGTATGCAAATTTTCAGATCTAATTTAAATGATTAATGGAAGTCTGAATACTTTTAGGTAACGCTTGCCGTGCAACAGTCTGTATAGTAATCTACTTACCCCGGGGAATTGATCTTAGCGCAACCAGGAAGCGTAAATAACGTTTTGACAACTTATAATTATAAGATCAGTAGCTGTAATTGAATCACATAAATGACTTTAAAGCTCCAAATATTTACTCACAAGGGGCAGTCAAATAGCTTGCGTGTCATGAACCACGATTTTCCATTTCGGCATGGAAAACTGTGGTTTTTAGACGACAGAGTTCCTGTTGTAGGCCTTCCAACAGTAATGATGTCCTTATAATCGAAATATGAATCTACAGAAAAGACTAAAATTCTGTAATTACCACATACGTAGGGACTATAGAGGTGGTTAACCTCGTATATTGGTCGCAAAGTTAATCGTAAATCTAATACCATTGTTATAACCGATGCAAAGCACTTTTTTTTTCTAATTATCCATAAGGGAGGTGTATGTACGCCAATAATAAAACGGATTACTACGATTTACAACACTGCGCCGCGCCCCAGTAGAAAAATCTCGACATTGCAAAAAAACTGCAAAATTTATTAAAACAGAAATACAGGACGCACCCTCCTGTTGCGAATAAAATTCGTGTAACCTAGACAGAAGGCAGTAAACGTTTTTATAGCGCCAACAATAATTTATAGTTAATTTTACAACTTTGCGAGAGTTCTTTTAAAAGTTAGACGATGTTCCGGAATTTAGCTACACGTGTTCAATTCCTTACAAGTTAACGCAGTTTAAAGTTCCTCACTTGTCTGCCTTTATTTTATTCATTACCGGTGCATACCGGCTATGCCATCAAAACGGCGCTTCTTCGGAGTTTAATTTCAAGTTAGATGATTAATTATTGTTCGCCGCTTTTCGCGATTCTGTATCTAATTTACGGCGAAAACGTAGATTTCGGCAACACAAATTAGGTCTTCTATTTGTTGGTAGATCTTTGGGGTTATTTATGGAATAATTATTCCGAAAGTTTCTTAAGGAAAAATAATGGTTTCTTATACAGGGTGTTGCTAACTGTAGGTGCAAACCTATACATTTTGCTGTATTGTGCCAAAAGGACTGCTCCTATTAAAATTTTTACGTGACTTATTACCTTCCGCTTGGTTATATTTTTAAAACTAATTTGAAAACAAAAACGTATATGAAGAGTTGGAGATTCCAAAACCATTTTGAGGAATGTTTTTACTAATGCTTTTCGTGTGACGGAACTTACAAAGGATTGATGGTTTTCTCAGGTTCGTGGTGTGGTTCTTGTAATTTTTGTTGTACGTTTTCGTATTTTTACTTGCCAGATATGGTTCGAGCCGGAAAGAATTTAGTTCAGTCATCGCCAATAAGTTCCAATGAAACTTCCATATAGGTCTTCCTTTCAAATCTAAACCCTTTTTAGGTCCTTTGTAGGACATAAAACAGCGACGCGAATTATAAAAAGCTCAATTACATTTATTTTAAAGATAAAAGGACAAATCCTTAGAACCTCTCTAAAACGAACAACAAAAATTAAACCTAACTGAAAAAAAATATTCCTGAAAATCAATAACTAAATCTATCGGAATCAGGATCTGAATAAACCATAGGTATAACTAATAATTCTAAATAAACAAATTTAAATTAATGATGAGTATAGGTGAATGGTGAAAAGTGGTGTAAACTGACGTGCGTAATTTGACTTCGGCGTGAAAGGAGGGAAAATGGTAAATTGAATGATGGTGAGAACTGAAAGTGATTCTTAAATTCATCCTACTACAAATGGTTTAGTTACGGTAAAATCGTTTAGCTGTAGGGAAATTGGGAATTCGGTATAGGAGATTGGCGCTGAAGACCGTTTAAACGGGATCGGTGATTTATCTGGAATAATAATTTGAAGTTAACCTTATCACGTGTTAGATCTGTAAGCCTTTGGGGGACGTATTTCGCATTTTATTTGTGTCATCCGGTTCTAAAAAGCGGTAATTATAATTCTGAGGGTAGAAATGTCGTTCTGAATGTTAAAAGTGACTACCAAGGGGTGATTGAGTACGGAGTTGTTGGGGAAGCTGAGGCGAAGAAGTTTCGTTACAATTGAATTGTCCAGAGCCCGACTATCTAGTCAGTTTATAGATAATCCTTAGATTGGGGCGAGTCACGTACATGTTGATATTATTGTGTTTGTAATTTGTATTACGGTTTTACCATTTTCAAATCGCACTACCTTTTCCTTTGTTTGGGGGTTTCCCCTAAGCTAGATATTGTAGTTAGGAACCTCGCCCCACTCTATACTATGCAATTACCACCTGTGAAACCATTGCATGTATGGCTACTGCTGTAGATGTGACACCCGTGCGCCCTGGTACTTCGGGGAGTGAGTGAACTGCTGAAACTGTCTGAAAAATTGGAATATTGCTCGGAACCTTTAAGGAAACACTGCTTCGCTTGTGGTACACCTGAAGTCACTTGTCGTGATTGCGGAAAGTGTACTCGTAGGTCGGAAAATGACCAACGTGGATGGTAGAAGGGGGCCAGCTATCATCTCTTGAATCTCAAGAAGACAAACGTGTTCGTTGTTTGTTAGATTATGTATTGTCGCATGTTTAGGGGAATGAGAATCCCATGGAGATTTTGTGTAGACTATCGCCAATTAAAAGACACGTTCTTATAGCCACTGAATATGCAAAATCTGTCTTTGTAGAAGTGATTTTTTTAAATTTTTAACAAGGGTTCTTAAAAGTTTCAGTGGCCCTTTACAAAGTTAACTGTAGAGATTGGACTCTCCTCACTTAAGAGGGGTTTTGGATTTTAAAACTTTTTGTAAGCTCATCGTAGTTATAGTATCATATCATACATAGGGACGTAACCAATATCCAAACACAGGGTTAGTATCTAAGACTCATTTACCATAAAATTTGCTGAAAACCGTCTTAGAGAAAAATTGTACAAAGTTACTGTCGCTTCTGTGCCTTTTTTTACCCATTCCTTGATAAACTCGTGTATCCCTTTATCAACCGGATCTGAATCTCACGCTAACTTTAGCGATTTTTGATTGTTAGTATTCAAGTCTCTTTGTCGATGTATGCACAAAACTACTTGATCTGTGATAATGTAACTAAAGGAGAGTCCATCGGTTAAGCTGCACGAAAATTTGGTACCTTGGGAATATTTTCTTTTCGACAAATAATCTTGTGCGCTACACTATTAACCAGGCTATTAACATTAGCCTTTCGTATGTACTACCTCATCTTTCAACGTCGATATGATTTGCAATCTCAGGTCGCGCAGTCACTAACTTTAAAATCTAAATTTCTGGTGTTCCCATAATATGTGTGTAACTTCGGTAGTTTACACTACCGTCTGCAAAAGCCTCATATATAACGAGCGAAAGTGTCGCAATAAATCGAGTAAACGATAATCAAACATTGAAAAATCTGCTGGATTAACGCTTTGATTTAGTCTACAAACTGCTAGGGTTATTTATCCTCTGAATCCGCCTGCCCTCTTATCCCGGCCATAGATTCTACTTGCAGTTAATTGCAATATATTGTTCTTAGCTTCCTATAATAACACTGAAACTCGAGATTGAGAATCTGGCTTAACGATATTTATATCAACAACTTCTTCCATTGTTATCTACGGGAGGCGATAACAATTATTGACTTTCCCGGGTAATTGCGCATTTATCGCGACTACGTAAATATCTTGCCGCTGCATATTGCGATTTTATGCTGTTCTATTTTACTCTCTTAGGAAGTTGTAACCGTTGGCCAGTTTCTGCCCTTTAAAACGTGATACAGAACCTTTCAAATAAGTGTTACATACGTGGTACAATATTCAAGATTTAGGCAGGCAGTGCACTAACTAATTATAATACAAAGGAAACATTCCGCGCTATCCACGATAAAGTTAAGAGATGCAATTGTTAACGGTATCTAAACTTTCCGGTATATAAATTAAGAAGCGCATGATCGACGAATGTAACAGGTCAACTTTTTTTTCATTTCATTAATTTCATAGTGAATAATAATGTTTTTAATGTATTAAGGGCATAAAAGTGATGTTTATATTCTCGAGGGCAACGAGTTAAAAAGCTCGAGGGCTGATAGTAATCTTCAATGACCTGCAAATATTTGTTTGTTTTGTCATTAAGTATAAATAAGGTCTCTAGGGCATAAAATAATGCCCGTGTATCACTGATGTAAAATGAGCTATGGTATGTTGGTAAGACATAAATATTACTTCCTCCAAAATGATTTGCAAAGATTTTTACAGTGTACCTAGCGTTAAATATAGCAGTGTATATAGATATAGATCCGTTTGCTTAAGGACCAATTTGAGTTTTCAGATATGCTACATCGTAACTACAGGATGGAACCTCTCAACACCATTAAATTCAAGCAAACCTTAAGGCTGGACAGTACACCCGTTCCGTTGCCCGAAAACGCGTGATTTCGTTCCACGATATCTTAATTCTGAGTGAAGTTGAAGAAGGGGTCGAATATTCCTGTGAAAGGTGAATGCTTTAGCTAGACAATAACGCCGGGGTTTACTAAAATGTTTTAAAATAATCTTTTTTTTAAGGGCAACGTCGAGGGCTGTTAGGGTGTCATATTTTGGAAAAGAAAAAAGGAAATAAATTTTCCTGGCGTTATTGCCTAGATATTAAGTTTACGAACGTATCTTAATTTTGGAAATTGTTCCAACTTCATTTATAGATAAGTTATCTTGGAAAAACAACTTAAAAGTTTTCCTCAAAAGCGCGAAAAGATAGCTTCCGCCGCGTGGCTGGTTTTATACAGATAGAAAATATGCATTATAATTGGACTAAGTTTATGTTTTTACCATCGAACACAAATTAATATTATAAATAACCAAATTTGGGGATTGACAATAGGCAACTTTACATACTCCGTTCTGTATGTACTGTCCAGCCTTAAGGTCTAAATAAAATAATACTTCTATATACTTCTAGTCCTTTAAACCTGAAGAGCACACTTTCTTTAACAAAAACTAAATTTGAATTCACACCTTATTAAATAAAATCGGATTAAGTGCTTTTCTTCCGTTTAATTTGTACTAACTTAGGGAATATGAGTTCATCAACTCAACCTGCACTTCAAACTCACAACGTACACCTTGATTTTGGTCTTTCAGGGTTACAACAAATAAAAATTGGCCTTGTCTTTAAGTACGGATTATTGTTTGAAATGCTGGTACATTTTTATGTGATAGTAAACAAAATGATGTATTTTCGAGTGCTGCGTCTCTCGCACAGGTCTTTCGATGTCCAAAACTCGGATTTTTCACATCCATATTCATCCTAACAATTTAAAAGATAAAATAAAGATGACATACCTGATGCAAGGTATTATGATAATTTAACTACTACTACTGCATAGTTTGATCCCGTTAGATTAGTACGAGTTGCGTAGATTGCTATCACTTTTGTTACATGACTCCTTTTCTCAACTAGCTAAATTTTAAATGCACCCCTTTAAGGGTGTATTCCACTTAAATTTTAATTCTATTTGACGTATGATGGGTTGCATAATATTTACTTGTAATGAAATGGTAACGAATAACCAAAGACTCAAGAATTTACCTGCCCAACCATTGTATAAAGTAAACAAGTAATTACGCTAATTTACCCAGGTCATTAGTCATTGTGACGAATATGCATATATAATTAAACATCGATTAGAAAACGCAAATCATTGTAACAACGGCTAATCCTCAATAAATTCACTTTTCCCAGTTTTTAATAAGACGTATATTTTTTTTAACCCAGTAATTACTCCATGAACTGTATTAGCCCTATCTGGAAAATAACCCATGTAAGCGAATAAGTACCTATGGCTATAAATTAGATATAAAAAAAAATGTACATTTTTTTTACTAATATTCTAGATGTGTTACAAAAAATCGTCTAATTCGGGAACAACACAAAATAAATGAGAACTAACGCTTTTTACGTAAATTATATCTCTTTCCGAAGGATGCTACAGGGAAATAATCTCAAATTTGTATCACACCGAAATTCTAGGGGTGTTACAAAATTTCGTTTAATTCGGGAACAACATAAAATAAATGAGAACTAACGCTTTTTACGCAAATTATATCTCTTTCCGAAGGAGGCTACAGGGAAATAATCTCAAATTTGAATCACACTAAAATTTTAGGGGTGTTTCAAAATTTCGTCTAATTCGGGAACAACACAAAATAAATGAGAACTAACGCTTTTTACGCAAATTATATCTCTTTCCGAAGGATGCTACATGGTAATAATCTCAAAATTTTATCACACTAAAATTTTAGGCGTGTTACAAAAAACGCCATAAAAGACGCAAACTTTTAATTCACCTAAAAATAAATCACATTTTTCGTGTGAATTCTATTACCCAGTATATTATGGAATTATAATACGTTCTAATGAATCCGGTTTCTATTTGTAAATTAGTCCCGATAAACGCAACAATGCCGCTAATGAAGTCAGGCCTGCTGTATGATGTGTTGCCTACTGTACATTTATAAATGGTGACTGACTTCACTAAACGCTGCATGTTTTCGTAAAAAATTTCGAATGAATATTTCGTCTAAAATTTTTTGTAATTTATGTGAAAGGTTGGTCGATGGCTCTATGGTTTGCTAATGTTTTTTCTGAGTATGCTACAGGGAGATTTTTAAAATAATTTGTGTTGACGCCATTTTACCTATAAAAGTTCACTTTTTATTGGCAGTGCTCTAAAAAATTGTTTGTTCTTAAATATTAAAATTTTGTTCTGTAGCATACTTTATAAATGTATAATTTACACGAAAAAAATTAGCCCCGTCTTTCATCTCATGTTTTACAGAATTGAGACGAAATATAAATCGCACTATTTTCGCATAAATGTTGTACTACTGGATTACACCCTTAATGTTTCTTCAATTTTTAACGAAGTTTCAAAATTAATTTCGTTCTTTGCTGCGCACGTAAACTATCTTTTAATAAAAGTCTGATCTCATCTAGTACGAGTATAAAAAATTCAAAATCTTGATTCGCGTTCCACTCGGAAACTATGCGAAGCTGGAATAAGATTCTTGCGGCCATGATTATTAAGAATCTCAAGTGATAAATATATAACGTTAATTACGGTAGTGCTAGTACACCTCCAAAATTTTTAGTAATAAACTGCGAAATATGAAAACAACTGACAGCTTCAAAATAAGTTTGTTTTTGAACTAATTTTGGGAACTGCTTACGTATTCAACAGGTGCGTCACAAAATATTTGGTAGCGGCTAGATTGTATTTTAGGTGCGCTTTGCATATTATTAAGAATGTATACCGCTTTATTTAACTTAATTATAAAGTGGAAAGTAACGCAAAAGTTCCGAACTACCCCCGGCGTATGCTAACGACAACCCTGAGACACGCTGATAAGTTTGTAGACAGTTGAATAATGTACATTGAAGATAACAGTCCTCAAAAACAGGAAGTTATGACATTTACAGCTAACTTGGTTAGAACTTCTAACTTAGATGAGAAAAAGTACTACCCCTAAATAAAAAGTTTATGCGCAGGCGAGTTGCAAAATAAATAATAAGTTTTATGTTGCGTAAACTTCCAACTAACAAATTTGGAATACCAAAAACTCTTGCATGGGCTGTATAATAAATTCGTGTTTTACTTAATTTGAAAGATAGCAAACTGTTAGTATATAGTTACGCGAGACACTTCGATCATTACTATGCAACCCTTTCATTCGCAACGCGAAAAATCTCGACTTTCTGTAATTATTGCGAATGTAGCTACATGCATACGCTGTTAAACAGAAAATTATATCGCACACGTCCCCCATTATTAATTCTCCACAGTATCTCTTTTTAGAGATCTCATAACAATGTTGCGGTACTTCCGCTTTTGATTGAAATTCGCCATCCGGAAACGGCGTCCTTGACTAATTTTATTACATTAGAGTAAATTGAAGTTCTTTTCCCTAATGGTATAATTTAGCGAATTGCAAACATTTGTCTACACGAGTCTTCTTATACACACCTCGGTTGGCCTTGCGGTTACTGTCTTGGTAACAGCTGCGGATTTTCTTATAGTAGTTGTTTTTGCGGGCGCACAACTGAGGGAAATTGATGAAATGAATTTCCTCTTAATTAGTTTGATAAATTTGTTATAAAGACCGGAAACTTTTTAGATACAATTGCGTATTATATTTTAATCTCCATAAATTTGGATATTAAGAAAAGGTAATTTTTTAGAATGTAGTCTTTTAGCCATAGAATTAATAGCCCTCAAACTAGGTGTTCGCTGAAAATGAGTTTTGTTTGCACTTTTGCTGTAAGTATACAATTTGAGGATACATGTACATGAAATTTTTTTTAACTCATTTAAAGGAAGTAACAATCACAAGAATGCTCAATTTCGTTGACCCGGTATACTCCAAACTTCAGTCTCGAAAATCTGGTATTGCTTGAGAATTAAAAGAGAAATGTTGCATCCTGTTTAAAATATCGCCACCCTTTGGCAGTTTAGCGTATTAGTAGTGAGGTATTAGTAAAGTTTCCGACCTTTCGAACAAATCGCATGTTATACGAACAGTGTATTGCTCAACACTAAATAATACATTTACTACCATTTTGCACTTTATTTATATAAAGATCGTTAACCTTTTAATATATGCCCTTCAAATAATTACTTGAATGAAAACAAAAGTTTTCTGAAAAAGATTCAGGTTGGACTCTACATGAAGTGTTACATTTAAAAGTAAATACTAATAGCTACATCCCTTTTCTATGTATTCCCGTACACCATTTCATCATTTGCATATTTTTAAATTTCATATGCACACAAATACTTTTCGTTAATCCAAAAAAATGCTTAAATCTTCTTTTATTAACGTATTGTAAAGATCATATACTACAAGCTCAACCATTTATTACAGACGTAACAGATATCTATTTTAGCTATGTTAATGATTACATAAATCCAATACGACCATTCACATTTAAACGGAAAGTAAATTGTATGCTCTTAAGTGCATATTAAAATTCAAGCAAACCCTCCCATTACTAAAAATGAAGCAACTATGTACACGGGGACTCGTTTTGGGCGCGTTGGATTATAATAACAAAAATGTCACACAAAGGGTTCATTTTTAAGTTTGATAAGAAATATAAAAGTTAACAACCCACAGTGGAGACTGTGTGACTTAATGTACAACTACTTTTAGATAAGAAACAATTTAATATTTTGAATCGCTCCGGTCCAAAATAGAGAGGAAATTTATACTCGACACGTCTAAAGATGTAAGCCCCCGACGTGAGGTAATTGAATTAAACCAGAACATTCTTTTACTTATTCTGTTTAGGTTGGTGGGCGCAATAAAAACAAAATTAAATTTTCTTCAGATCTCACTGCTGAAATACAGAGCGTTATGAACAATTTTATGAAAGATAATCCTAGTGAGAATGCTATAGAAATAACCGTTAACTTGAAGTACCTAATCTGCAGTCGGTCGCTTTCTACGTATTTGAAATATAAGTAAGTAAATGTTTGCGTAAAACGGCTGCTTTTATTAAAACATTTCCTATATCTACCAAAATTTATTGCACAATTTCTGCCCTTTCTTTACTAGGTGAACGTGTATAACATCGCGTGTGCATGTGTGTTATCCTAGATGATTAATTCGTGTCATTTGTACAGGTTTTTGGCGTATTAAATTAAGAAAGATTTAAATAAAGTAAAAAAATTCGGTTTATTATAGTCTCGCAGCGTAATTTATTTTGCACGTCTGTGGCAGATGGGGTGGAAAAACTGTTTTAAAACGCAATAGTCCGAAAAAACGTGCCGTAATTGAGACATCAAAACTCCTCGCGCATTTGATTTTCGGAAACAATCTATAAACTTCACCTTTAAGAATTTATCTAACAAAGTTTCCACAAGCGTGAAATATCTAAACCTTTCCTGATTCCTGTTACACATCGCTACAAGTTTACAGTAAATAACACTTTTGTTGTCAGAAAATCCTGAATCGGTTTTATTTCTTATTGAATAGTGGAATTTGATAGAATATTGTCTGCATCAGTTGCAGCCTAGGGAGCTTCTTTTATATACCACAAAAAGTCTTATATCAGACAGAAAATTTCTCCCCGTTTATTTTCACAATGATACAGTGTTTTCCTTTTTCTTACTATAATTAAGCATGCCATGATACATTTTTGGTACATTATAGCACAAGAACAGCCGCAGATCCTTTCTGTCAGACACGGCTATTATATTATGTATGACCAATATATTGTAACGTAAATTTAATTACGTCGTTTATTTATTTACAAATAATCAACAATAACAGTTTTGAATGGATTTATAACAGTAAAATATAGTTTTTTATCAATCGCGAATACCTACACAATTTATCATAGCCCAAACTATTTATTACTTCAGCGTCGGAATTTGAACTGTCTGAATCCCCACCTCTTTCTCGAAGAGATCTCGAACGTTTCCGAAGGCATCCGACTTTTCTGGAAAGTTGTCGAACAAACACGTTATATTTCACGGAAAGATCGCGTCACATTCGTTTTCGTTGTTTATCCCCGCTGACGAAATCATTGATGGCGCCTCGTTGTATATCTAAGTTTCTGGAATATTCGATACACTGCCTCCCCCCCTTTTAACGCAACACGGACGGCGGTTGTAGCGGAAACACCCTTGTCCTATAGCAAGGACAAATAGGTTTCGTGGCGCCTCGTTGTCTATCGGGATCGGGATACTATTAAAACCCTTTACAGCAAATAGAAACACCCTCAACGAAAACTTGTTTTACTTTCTTGCTACGATGCAATGTAAGGTACTCCATACATTTTCGAGAAGTAATAAAACCGCGTCTTTGGGTATAATAATTACAATCCAGCGAGTAAAAGCCTTCTTGTGTAAATGCACCCTTTACGATTAAACTAATGCCTCACCTATAAAGGAAAAATCTTTGCTTATTAAGGTACTCATCAGCCGCATAATAATTAATTTAAAAACAAGGTATCCATTATCTAAAAGCATAGTCCTTAAACTTTTCCAATTCACCTAATCTCCAAAGGTTTATTGAAAATTCTTATGAATAACTTCGGGAAGACGTTTATTAGTAAATATTACGGAATTTGCATTTAATTAAATTAATAATCGGATTTTTTCATTACCGTCGAATACCCCCCGATTTTTATGTAAAATGGCTTAAAAGTAACTGCTTCTAATTGGTTCTTAAATGGGTATCCGTCAGAAATGGTGCCGAAGAAAATAAAGCATATTATTCGCCAGTCAAATTTCATTAGCCAGCAGGGTGTCGAAAAGTTCAGGATAATATCTCAACTTCGTTAATTACACAGTACTTCGGCAAGCGAAAAGTGACCAAGCAGGCGGATATTGCATGGGAACACGTAAAAGTATAATTACCTTCTTTTTAAATTATGTTGTGTGAGCTAAATAGGAAAATTAAATGCGAGCTTTTCTAAATCATTTTTTTTACGGCATGGGAATCTGTAATATGTTTTAGTTCACTCTAGTAAATTGCGTGACGCTTGAAGTGCATTGAAAGCCAGTTGTATGATAATTACGTGCATTGTCGCGATTTAATTTGTCAGATGTCGTATAATTCTCGCTTTATCATGATGAAGCAGCGGTCATGTACAACACTACTACAAATTCCTGAATGGTTTGAAGTGTTGCGGTATTTGGGAATGTGGTTCAGACAATAATTGTAAATTAGCACCATAAGCATCGGGGTGAAATGTGAATTGAATGAAGCACCTCGCAAAATATTCCCTGTTTAATTTTGTTGTAGCACTTGCATTAGTAACATAAAAAAATAAAGGAGGCTATTAAAATCACTACTGTAACGTAAATTTAATTACGTTCTGTATTTATTTACAATGGAATGTATAACAGTCTACAAATGGATCACTTAATAACAGTTAATTATTATTGATCACCCACAATTTATAACTTAACACGAGCGCATCGATGTTAGAACTAACTGCAAGACAATTCGATTCTGCAGTCTACTTATATAGCAAACGCCGCTCTCTCGAAAGTTTTCGAACACTTTCGAACGCTCTCGGATATTCTCGAACAAATACGACATGTTTCCCGGAACCAATCATATCCGCTTTAGTTTCTTATCGCCGATGCCTAATCTTTCATGGGACCTCGATGTATATTGGGATATCTAGAATACTTTGTATGTGAAAGTATGTAAATGCAAAATGGCGTTTGCTGGGGTCATCCACTGCCGTATGTGTGATGGTACACGTGGCAATAAGGGGCAATCCGGAATCACGGTAAATCAGCGAAAGGTACTTTTCCAGGAAGGAAAGTAAGTAGAGTGCCAGTTTCTTGAATGGACAAGTGCGATGGTGGGTTGGGATTCAGTGGTTCCTTCTGGTGTGGGGTCAATCTTGTTAAGTAGTCCAAGGAAAATACAAGCACGTTTGCTAAGGAGGGGAGTAGTCACATTTCGAAACACTCCAATGGTTGTGTAATAGGATTTTACATTTAATCTCGCGGTCACTTAACCCGGGGCCTAAACCATGAGCTATGATCATTAGCGGCCACCACATCCTCTATTGAGAGTAACATGGATTGCAGGACTGTGAAGGGCCCAAGTTGCTGAAGATCACAAAACTTCTACTCCACGGTCAGGTAGCCTGTAGGTAAAATTAGTGTTATTTCCAATCTCGAGTAGCTCTGATAGTTACTTTTCACAACTGTAACTTTATTATGCCATAAGTGGGGAGTAGTAACTGGATGGATGGGGGTGTTGTGGTCGGATTTCCAATCCCTTGTGCCATTTGAAAGCACGCGACCGCGAAATGGTTTTCCTTATGACACTTCATGCTACTCTTATTCCGAGAGAGGCACTCGCGTGGGGTGTACGTAGCAGGTGTGACGCATCCTGGACAATTAGGTTTGACATTGGCGGATGCCATTGTTTGGGGTTTGGCAAATGGATCGGACGGGTGGAGGTCGATATGGAGAAAACGAGGGAAAAAAGGACTATTGGTAGAAGAGCTGAGCTACTTGTATTGTGCACTAAATCGTTCCTTTGTATACTAAATTAGAATTCACGAAACGTGGATGTCATTACCAAGTAGTCCAGGAAATTCGGGGCTAAATTATACACGTTACAAAATAGAAAGAGGTGGGAAATGCACCCATTAATATTAACAAGAGGTTGTATTTATTTACCAGACAAAGAACGGCAATTTTATTCTGATTAAAGTGTTGAATTCGAGCATCATTGTGTAATTTATATTGTGTGATACTGTACACCAAAAAGTACACAATTTCCATAATGCAAACAGTATTTACATTACTATCGGAAATTACTAAGCTTTTGTATATCCAGCGTATTTGTTGTATAAATACGCGTACGCGCAGAGTGTCTCTTGATTTTTCCTATATAAAAGTCAATTTATTCCAAATGTTACAGTTTTTTCAGAGAAATGGACACAAATTTGTAGATATAATTGTAAGATTGAAATGTTACATCGTGCCAGAAGTGTCGCCCTCAAGTGGTGTCTTATGGTAATTCATCACGTAAGGGAATTTGTATGTATAACATTATTTATTGAAAAGTTTTTCTAATGCACATTTACTGATATGCGATTGTTTTCAATTTTTAAGATTAGGTACCCAATAAAAATTCTCTGGTTTTCGGGGGTAATGACATTATAATTTGATATAAATATATACAAGAACGAGTTTCCTTTTTCGGATAAATGCTTTCATTTTTAATGCCAAGTGTGCCATCGTCGTGTAGTTTCCTTTTGATTACAGCAACATGCAGTTTGCCATAAATTAGTAAACTTCGGCAAAGAGGATTTAAATACACAAGTATACCTTTGAACATTCACAAAGGCAAATTGCACCATTGCACATTTGAAGCAACGTTTTAGTAGCCCTTCTTTATCCCACAAACGGGATAACGACAAACTAAATACACAACCCATGTCCCATTTTGATTTGTAACACGAATGGTTGTTCCCATTTGCGAAATAAAATGCTATCAATTTTTTTGTCACATAAAGTTGAAACACTGCGATTGTTCATGGAAAACACTTTAAATAAATCCGTTGTCTTCGTTCCAATAAAGCGTGATTTATGGCGTCGTACTAAAATTGGTTATACATCAGTGCAACACAGATAGTTATTTCTGTTCGTTGTAATTTAGTAACGTTCATGAAAAGAGTTGTAGAGGTAAAATTGGATTATAAATATTGGAAACGTTCCAAGTACCTGTTAAGCGTTTAGATTCAACAAATTGCCGCGCCTCTCATTTGTTATTGGGCGTTAATACACGCTAATACAAATAATCGAATTCCATCTGAAACGCGGCAATTTTCAACGGCAGCAGATTCTCCTCATTTGAATACAAGCCGCAACTAGATAAAAATGCGATGCTACGAAAGGCGAAATAATAGGAAGCTGGAAGATTAAGTATCTTTCTCTTGCGGTTTTACGTAAAGTTTATAAATTGCACCAGAAAGTTTGTAATGTACATTTTTTAAATGGATTTCTAATCCACTCACGCCCTAAGGATGTGTCCGTCTTCTCGAACAGGAAATATTATGCCATCGCAAACTTTATTTACTCAATTTGTATCTATAATTCTCGGAGTGCATTGGGCTAGTTAATAAACTCGCTGCAGTACCAATTTCATTGGTATATAATATGAAAATATAACGCGGCTGCATTGTAGACTTTAATGGTGAAGCTCGCCGGATATCTACGTTTGAATATCGTTTACCACCATCTTCTCTAAGGAAACTTCAATAAGGGTTGGTCGTCCGTATATCCTTATAGCAGGCGAAGGGTTTGCAACCCCTTTGACCCTTCGTAGACGATTACGTTGTGTGACAGGTTTGAGTAGGCCAATGCATAATGAGCAACGATTAATCAGCAAGTTTGATAAACATAGTGAGTTAATTGGGTAAGAGTTTGCAGTGAACTTAGTGGCTTATATTAAACCAATTTTATTATATAGTTTCAATGAAGTTTTTCTGCAGTTCAAAAATAGTCTTTTCTCTAACATTGTTTTGAACCATCCTGTCGAAACCAGCAGTTTTCAACTTCTGTTTTTTTGTGCACATCATTGTATTCGTAATAAAAGATGCTATTCAATACAGAGCATGTACTTTTTTGATGATTTTTCCGAAACGAAAAGTTGTATCGAAAATCTCTCAACGTTGTCTTGTAGAGCTCTCCGTATCTTCTATGGTTTTCGAGATTCCCATGACAGACATCCTTATCTTAGACACAGTATACAGCTATAGTATTAAAATTTATGAAATTGCATCTTTACGATAAAAATTAATAAGATCGCTGTTGCTAGCAAAGATACCACCCACACACCTGCGTATGCATCAGCTCTTCCTTTTAGGTCTAAGAATATGTGTACCAAATTTGTTTCCAATCAGTTTAGCCGTTTGGCAGGAAATGAGAGTACAGGCAGACAGACCGAGTTTGTTTCATCCGGATGATTTCCTGGTGCTCTAAAACGTGTATTTCCGTCAAAAAAGTGGGGGGTTAGTTTGTACCCCAATGTAATACCTCCCTTACTATTGTAAAAAAGGGAACACTTGATACCTTTATTGTTTATTTAATTTTCCTTGTTATTGACCGAATCGTCGATTTGGAGATTTTTATAAGATCATGAAAGTGTACAGCCGAAATTTCTGAAGATGTAATCTAATATTCTTTTTGGGACATTGGTTGCTGTCATAGTGTAGTAGGTGGTAAAATTTCTGCAAATCGACATCAGAATCACATGTGCATGAACCAGGGCATGAACTAAATTTTGCCTAACAAGAAAACTTCTTATCGCAAACGACCAGGTACACCCATTCACAAATCACGCAAATTCGACCAGATGACTTACATCTAGCTCCGTATCTAAATTGAACAATTTACAAAAGCGTTAAAATTGAAACGAAAATTACGCATCTATACAAATTTCTAAAAGGCATAACAAATAGTGAAATATTAATTCAAACAAAACGGTCACTTTGCGTTTGTTCGTAAAGAACGGAAATATTTCACGCACAGGGTGGCCCAACCGTACTGATTGTGCTAAAACGAAAATAACGTTAGCATGACTTAGTTTACAAAACAACAGATATGATGTGATTAACCCCCTCCCCCCCCCCTTTTTCCAACAAATTTAGCAACTATACAGTGTGTCCCAGATCGCGTGGGATAACATGGGTAACTTTGTTATTATTAAAGATAGAGAATTGGTTAAATGGGCAATGTTTTGCAGTTTTAGATGCTTATTTAAAATTTCCTTATGGAAATTCAAAGTGTCGCATAGGTTCGACGTAAATTCAAAAAAACTAAAATTGGTCATTTCCTTGAATGTCTTATATCATCGAAAGTATAAGAGATATAAGAAAAAGTTTTATATAAAAGTGGCTGTCTTTGATACGCTTAATTTAGAATTGATGTCAAAAAAAAATTCAAGGTGGCTACTTTTGAGGAACATTTACCAACTTCCTAAACTTAAATAGGCGCTATTTGGGATTTTTAGATTACTTGATAGATTTTTTAATCCTCTTTTCAATGAGCCATCATAACATAAGATTGAAAATAAGATACCAGTTATATCAACGGTTTTTATATTTTAATCAAGTAGGCTGTGATGAATTAAAAAAAAACAAAACAAAATCTATGCGAGCCAACAAAACAATGAAAATAATTACATCAGATGTTTAAAAAATCAGGGGTGCACTCATGAGAGGGGGGTTTGGGCATTACAACTCCCTCCAAAATTTTATATAAGTAGGCCTAGAAAAATTTTGATTTTTATATCATCACTTATTGACTATCTTATTATCCATACTTACATACCTACAAATGGTGGTATAACTACAAACTATCCCCACGAAAAAATGTCATGCCATTATCCAGTTAAACACATTTCAAGACACTTTGCTTTATTTTACACAATGTATTACCATTGATGCATTGTCCCAGGTCACATTTTGTAGGCCAGTAGGTGGTTCATCCGCAGGAATATCGAAACTAACAGTTTTACCAGTCCGACTATATGGATAGATGAATCTTATTTTTCTAACTGCGGAGTGTTCAAATCGACATAATGAACACTATACTCGTCACAAGAAAACTTACATGTTGTAGTTTCTCGCGGAAATCAAGTAATATTTTTTTTAATTAATGTATTTTATGGCATAATGGGAAGTCATGTAATTGGCCGGTAATCTTCGTTGGATCTGAAACTGCTCACCATTATTTACAAATTCTCCAATAAACTTCCTTAAAGGATTTTTCTCGACAACGTATGTTTCGAAGAAAGGGTTGGTTTATGCTACCTACCAACAAACTGTCTGCACTGGTCACAATTCACGAATTATGTACAGTACATTAAATTATAAAAGTAAGTACTTAATTAAAAAGTAAAGTGGAAGTAGCTACCACTACAATAATAATAATAATCATCAATGGCAACACGTTGCCTAAACTAAACTGTCTTGAAGTGTGTTTCACTAATAATGGCCAGTATTTTAAACATCTGGTGTAATTGTTTTCATTGTTTTGTTGCCTCGAATAGATTTTGTTTTTTTTTTTTATTCGTCACAGACTACTTGATTAAAATACAAAAACTGTTAATATAACTGGTATCTTATTTTCAATCTTATGTTATAATAGCTCGTTGAAAAGAGAATTTAAAAATCTATCAAGTAATCTAAAAATCCAATATGGCGCCCATTTAACTTTAGGAAGCTGGTAAATGTTCCTCAAAAGTGGCCATCTTGAATTTTTTTTACGTCAATTCTAAATTAAACGTATCAAAGACAGTCACTTTTATATAAAACTTTTTTTTATATCTCTTATACTTTCGATGATATAAGACATTCAAGGAAATGACCAATTTTAGTTTTTTTGAATTTACGTCGAACCTATGCGACATTTTGAATTTCCATAAGGAAATTTTAAATAAGCATCCAAAACTGCCAAACATTGCCCATTTAACCAATTCTCTATCTTTAATAATAACAAAGTTACCCATGCAATCCCACGCGATCTGGGACACACTGTATATTCATTTGATTTGACTGGGAGTCAAGTTTTCTATAAGACAACATGATTTTACTTTTGCAATTTTTTTTCGTTTTTCTGACCTACTGAACACTCTAGCAACATAGCTCCGTATAAAAAGCGCTTATAATGTAGACTAAAATAAATGTCCGGCGGATAGTCTTGTAGGAATATTATGCGTTTATTATTTCCCATTAATGTACGATTTATATGCGTATATACGAATATTAAAGTGGTGTTATATAAACGTTTATAAAACGAATGCTAAAAAATGGTTATTTATATACGTATTATCAACGTAGAAAATGAACTGTTTATATATGTGAATAAAAATTGGATTTAAAACTTAGGTTAAAAGCGATCTACACAAAAACGTATACCATATTACCAATACCGAATTTATATCTATCCAAGCGCGCTCTAAAACCGCTTTTAAACGTAAAGTGTGTTTGCTAGGCAGTTGTAATTTTAGTATGTGATAAGGATAATTATCAATGAGCACTATCGATTGATATACATTTCACCTGGATCAACGTCATGGTCATAATTTTGCGGCGAATTTACTCCACTATATTTGTTGGCCTACATTCACGAACTGCGATCTACAAATTTGTTAAAAAATCCGCCTGCTAAATTTCATAGCAATCGGTTCACTCGTTTTCGAGATATCGTGCTAACGGACGGACAGACGAGCAGACACGGCTAGCAACGCGCTACGAGCTCGTTAATAATCAAATTTCCCATGGAAATGCGAAAGATGCGTGACCATCTTTTTTGTCGTTCTTACGTTGTCGCCTGAGGGATCTCAAAAAAGTCTATTTTATGGAAGAAAGGGGAATCTCGAATGATCGCTGCCCATGACATCATTTCCATATCTTGTGATAAGTATGCTTTTGTCCACAGGACAAATCGCACTTGGATTGAATGACAGACAGAACCAGAGCGAACATTTCTTTGAAATAAATCGAGAGCTGAAATTATGCCATCAAAAGTTTCAAAATTTGCGATTGTTCACCGTTAGCCTTTTTAAAAACGATACACACAGAAGAAAAAAGATTTATTGTTGTTTTTGTTGTCCTTTTTGTAAATCTAACGGTGTCAGCAGTTCCATGATCCGCACTAACACAAATCATTATTTTGTCCCTCATCGCCCCCTTAAAGTAGATGATCACGGAAAACTTTCTCAGTGGATTCTGGTAACACTTTCAGCAACAAGTTTTTAGAAATTGCCACCATCGACCTTAAAATCCTAACATCAATGCTTTTTTTCTTGTAAATTATTGCATGTAAATAGTATATTGTTTACCAAGGACGAGAAGTGAGTTTTCGCAGACAAGTCGGAAGTTTTACAGGCACCGAGTACGGAAATTCCGACGTGTCAGCGGATCTGATTCGGCCGTGGTGAACACTAAATTTTTTTTAATTAGTATGCGAGAATTGGTTATACATAAAGGGCTAGTCAACACAGATATAGAAATCAAAAGAAGCAGAGAAGCGGAAAAGAGGCAGAAAAGTAAAATTTCTCTGCTTGTTTTCCGTTTCTCTGCCCCTAGCAACGAAACGATACTTCGCTGATTGAATATAATCAGTGAAATGTCACATACATTTTTTAGCATACAATTATTTGTACGGTCGATACCTAATTACTGTGTGTTTTCAGTTTATAGACTAATCTTTGTTTTTTGTTTCAGGTATAGTCCAAAATTTAACTTCAATATGGTTGTAAAGTGATAACGAGTAAGTAACACAAATTACTCCTCTCATACAAATCTTCTGGTGGTGTTTGCAATAGTTTGTGTAGAAATATGTTTATTTGTAACGGTAAACAGCGCCTAATGAATCCAGAAGTGAAATTATTCACCCCACATTGTCTTTCTGTTGATTTAGTTATGTTCTATCCTAAAATGCATTTAAATTCTTATTCAATAAATACAGGCCATTTCTTCCTTGGTGTCCCGTAAGGAAACGCTTGCATAGAGTTAATTTTAGCGCAGCATATAAATGCGAGACAATTTAGCGTTTAGCATATCAGGTAACTCGAACACGAAAAGTCGTAACATTCGATGGAAAGCAATAATTCAAGGCAACATTTTGACTCGACAACGAGCTGTCGGTGAAAGCATAAAGGTAACGTTAACTGCAAACAATATTGCAGTTATATTTAACAGAACAATATTCAGATCTTTAGCAAATAATTTCGATGTAGGTCATTGCAGAAACTATCACGTGATATTGCTTCATAAGTTGGAGGTTCGATGTAAAAATGCAATGTCCTCCAAATTCTGCGTATTTATCAAAAGATACCGATGTAGGTCGAAATATTCAGCTACAAAAGCAAAGAAGATCCAAAAAAAAGAAGGCAAAACGAAAAAATGAAGGTGACAAGCCAAATCCCTAAAAGATATATATAATATTAAAATAATGCTGCGTCATAACTGCATCCTCGCAGTATAAAATACATCCGCTACTGCGTATTCGATTGAGTAAGCCAACCACTACACAAAAAAGAGAGAAAAACTCCAAAGAAAATACAATTGTCAATAGAAATCTTGGAAACTAGCGGAGATGAGGGGACATTAAATTGTAGAACAAAATTTAATACGCTCTTGTTTCTTGGAAAGAACGCAATGGAAAGAAGACGCATTATGTCAATATTGTTGTCCTAGTCATAACATACTACGGTTCAAAAATGGTACGAAAACGCCCCCTAATTTGTTTATTATTACTAAATAGTCACCATATCGTTAGCGACACGTCGTCCATTTCAATTATTATTGTGTTAGGCGTAAACACGCTATTTTCTGTTTCCGCGTTAAAATTGTTTGTTCTCTTCTCCGGCAAACAAATAAACCAAAATGAATGTTAGATTGATTAATGTTCCAACTTTTACGTTATGCCCCCGCCATATAAAAATACGTTAAAGAAAATGCACCGAACAAATCCTTTTCATTACCCCACATCACCTTAATTTAGATACAAAGAAAAATACGTGAACAATAAATCTAAGCTGAATCACGAAATTATAAAAAGCAATTCATATCTGTATACTCCCTCGAACTTCCTCTTGCTTTTAACAACAAATAATATAAAGATAGTAGTCACCCCCTTCGCAAACCGTTACAAGGAGAACATCCAGAAAAAAAATTCCATGGAAAATTACACTTTCCTTCCCCGGAAAATTGACCGACTTTTTTTTGGAACGTAGCGATCGTAGCACAAGATTCCGTTTCTTACACGGATACGGCCACTCATTCAGCTGATTCATTCGTCGCCAATGGAGCACCCGAGTGTTCAGGGTATAACCATTCTAGGGTTCTCCAAAGACAATTACTTTGTTTAACTTAAATATACGTTCGTGTCTTTAAAAAAAGAATTACTAATTTTCTTGAGGAAATGACTATCGCAATTGCCTTTCGTTTACACTCTGCATGCACACGAAGATTCTTTTAGCATGACGCGAGGATGACGATAGAAAATGCCTCATCTCCGGGCCGAACTTTTTCAATTATACGCGCACTCTTCCTGTTACTCATTTAATTAATCTAGTGTTCAAACAAGAAGGAGTCATAAAACCGCAAATTTCTGTTACCAAAAATAAGAGCGATATATAAATTTAAATCTTAAATGTGGTCAATTGATCCCCCCGACTTCTAGTCGCCTAACAATAAAACTTCTTATCGCAAACCACCAGATATGACCACGGAAAATTCGGTCAGATGTATCTTACTTCTGCACTTTGTCTAAATTGAACAATTTACAATAGCGGTAAACTTAAATCGCAAATTACGCAAATACACAAATTTCTAAAAGGAAAAACAAATACTGAAATACAAATGCAAACAAAACGCTCATACCTTGTTTTTCGTAAAAACCCACCGGATTTGCTTTAAAAAATTGAAATTTGTCACATACATGGGGGCCCAGCCTTATTGAAGGTGCTAAAACCAAAATAACGTCGGGTGTGACGTGGTTTCCACAACACTATATCTGTATAATTGAGGATGAATGAAAATCCTTTGAAAAACCTTTAAGAATCTGCAAACTTTATGGAAAATATATCTACTTATAATGTATTACATTTATGTCACTAGGTTTACTTCAGTTAGAAGAATAGAAAAGAAGAACCTTGGATTATCATTGAAGAATAATGATTACTAGATTCTTTGAAAACTATTTTATGAACTAGTAGGTAATCTTTTTATAGATATACTGCAGTGGATTCATTACACTAATCAAATGACAATTACATAGCTAGCTTAAAATTACATAAATTAAACTTTGTAACAAACCTCTTATATTACCATCTTCTATTTTTAATAATTAAAGAAAAATTGGATCTCTGGGTCCAACTGGCTTTCGAAACGCGGAAAAATCTCACCACCGACTTATTAAAATCTTGAAGTTTCGGAAATCCGTCATTCAAATGAACCCATACCGCAAATTACCATCGGTTCACCCGAAATAGGAAAAATTTTCATTTAACAATAAAAACAAACTTTATCCGGATATTCTTTACTTTTACTGGAGTTCAAATCGACACATAATTTTCTGAGATCGCATTCAAAATAAATCTTCATTGTAACATACAAAAAATAAAGTCAACATTTCCAAACAACAAGCAAATAATCTGAATGCTAACAGTGCCTTATTGAAACATTTTACCCGGTTCCAAACTGTCGAATATAAAAAGATAAGTCTCAAAAGTACTCACTATTTTGTTGTAATAATCAACTTTAAAATTGACGAACACCTCATCTTCTATAACTTGAAACTAATTTCGTGAATAATAACTTTGGACAGCAATCGGAAAACTATTCCTTTATATCTTCTTCTGTATCTAACTGACAAACAAGATTTTGAAACACCGGCTGACTACCGGAAAAATAGGTATTTGAATTTACACACTGTTACGTGCGCTAAGTCAAATGAACCGAAATCGAGATCGAGATTGGCGCGCCAATCCAGACCATTTCCGTCACGATTTTTTATGTTCCGTAAGGGGCCACGAAATGCGAACACTGTCATCGTTTATTTAAATCAATTAAATATCAATTAAATTTTACTTTGATAAAATCGGTCGGGATTTTTCTGTTATCGTGATTTATTAAAAAATTAAGACAGATAATGCAATTCTATAGGCAAACAAAGTAACAACTAACAATGTCGCATGCATTGATATGACGTACGTTCTATCGTCACAGGATCTTTCGTAAATTATTCTATTTTGTATTTTACGGCTACCGAGAAGGTTACCAGTTCTATTATTTAGAATTCTCTTAAGAGACCCTTGTACTCGATTTCAAGGGATGTCCATTCTGCACACCTTCCCCAGCACGTTTAAATAAAACGTCCATCAGGACATTCCTACAGCGATTCCAGACGATTGTCATTCTACCCTTGTAATAATTAGAAATCTTGAAAAGTGGCAACAGTATTCCAAAGTACTACCAAGAACACAGAGTGCGTGTCGTGTAATATATTCAAACAACATTGGCTGCTATTATGAGGCCTGAAGCTGACATTAGCCATTAAAATATGGCATCCAACTTATAATGTACGCTTGTAAATTACCCAAACAGGCAAACTTCCAAAACTGACAATAAACACCTGTAATATTTAGAAAACCGTCAGTACGTTCGTGGCGCGACCATTAAATTGTTAGCGCCATAAATTCAGGTTAAGTTATAAAACAAAGTTTTTGGGAAACAAGTTTCATGTGATTTAGTAGACTAACGTTTGTATATAAGTAAATAGCCATTATAAAACGTACAGTAAATTTTAACTTTATTTTAAATGAGTACCATCAAACACTGCAGTGTCGGTTATAAAAATAGGATTGAGTTATCGCTTCGACGACTCGCAGATGAGATTGCTTCGCGAAATTTGAAGGCGTAGCAGTTTTTGGTTCCCTTCATCCACTTCTGCCAAATCGCTGGAAATAAATAAACGTTTTTCACACAAGAAAGATTATATGAGTTAAAGGGAATAACTGCAACTGACAAAATGTGCGCCGAAAAAGCGAAACATATGCTTTTTCTGCCAATTTGAATGTTGTTCTCTCGTACCCTTTGTAAAGTGATTTAAATTTGATATAGTGTTTATTTGACTCAGTGAAAAGATATGGAATCACTCGAGGATAAGTTGATAATTTAATTTGTCAGTACTCAATTAGTACATGTAAGCAAGTATCAATTAAATTTCGACCCTGTTATGTTCTGTGTCCACCATTTGCTGAAATAAGGGCCATCTATCATCGAGGAGTAATCCGGAGAACGTTTTTGGGAGAAGATTTGGTTTTCGTGATGACCTCTTTCGCAATAACGAGAGGTCATCACGAGGACCCCTGCGAAAAAAGATTCGTTTTTGAGCAGACGCAACGCTATTTAAAAAATTAAATCGCGTGAGAATTCTTTTTGTTAGTCATAGTAATATTATTGTCAAAATTGGGGCTATGGATTCATCGCGCGGGTTTTCCAAAGAATACAAATTTACGGTTAAAGGGTGTAAAATAACTGTAAGTGAATATAAAGGCAATTTCCTCGAGAATTTAGAAATCGTCGGTAATAATTTCTGTGCGTTACAATGAAACACTCAAAATCAGAGGCGAGGAGGTACCAGGAGACAATTTAAAGAGACTTTGCTCTTTTTACATGCGGTATCGAGTTGTATCTTTATTCAGTGGTACAGCGTTGGGCGTAGGTGGGATGTTCGAACCTGGGCTGATGTAAAAAATTTTCATCTGTGCCAAAGATGGGAATTTCCTTAGATTCGTTTCAAGCATTCCACCGGCTACTCCTAAGTGGGATTTCCTGCAGTTTTCCTAATTCGTAAGGTAAATACGGGAGTAGTATAGAACAACTTAAGAACTTCCGCAGGATCAACTCTAAAAAACATTATGCCCCCACTGTTTAATTGGGCGCAAGCCTGTTGAGGGCCCAGAGAGGGACAGTAAATAAATAAGTAAATAAACAAGACAGTTTGAAAATTTTTGAACGAGTCAGCAGTGCGTTTTCTATTTATCTAAACGTCCATTTCAGTAGGGACAAACTGGAACTCTCGTCTTGTACGCATATACCTTCGATACGTTGAAACAAAATAAAAATGTTTTTAATTAATTACGTCTTTCGCCGACATCAGAAAAATATGAGACCGATGTTAAACTACAAGTTTTTTAAGAGCACACCTAACGGTTAATTATAGGTACTATTCGGAATTAAAACTTAAAATCCGGCAGTCCAGCAATGCCCTTTTGTTCCTCGGAAGATCAGATCAAGCGGCGCAATCTGTTATCATGTTGATATTTTCCTGAAACTGCACGACCTTGCCGGTTTCAATCTTGGATTGTCGTGCTTCATTAGAAAACTAATCGGTAACTAACGGGTCTAAAACTCATTAAGATTGATTCTCTCTCTTTTTCCCTGGCGGGAGAGCTTTCGGCAGCTCTAAAAACAATTTACATATTCCTATTGGAACGGTTGCAAAAAGGATCGATTCGCACATGAAACTTACTTGCGTTATCGACGGTAACGCAAACAATTAAACAAAAAAAGCTCACTCCTCGTCTCCTAGATTGAGAAACTACTTAATAACGAAGCGCCCAACTTAAAACGCTTCTAGATACCGAGTGTTCAGCAAAGCTGGTCGCCTCTACAAATATACAGTATGGTCATAACTTCAGGTATGACCTTCCAGGCGAAAAACGGATGCTTCGCCGTGAGGAAAACGTTTTCAATGATCCGTTCACCACCAAATCGCAGACTATTTCAGCTTCTAGCTGTGTATGGAGGAGGAATGTTGTCATCTTTGAACGAGTTCTTCCTGCAACGTTCGAGGTAACGTCTCTGCATTTTTGGCCCGTGTAGCTCCAGACATCACAAATTCACAATGTTCTAAATAGGACATATGTCAAATGACCGGTAAATTGGGCCTATCTTTTTTATTTTGCCAATATAATCAAATTTGATGATAACTCTGAACTGAAAACAGACTATCTAAGGAAAGAGTAACTTTCATTTTCTAGTTTCAGTAGGTAAGAAAGAAAGAAACATTTTCTGTTGTAAAATTCAATGTTACTATATTAAACTCTTCAGTCATGAAGCCTTCATTGCAAATAATCTTTTGCACGGTCCATATTAATTCTATTCGATTAATATTATTGATGCGTAACCAGATTGGAATATGTAAAATTTTCCTGACTTTTACTAATAGTTTTTAAATTAATAATAGTAATCACCTTTACTTTGACATGCAAATATTAGATCTGCACCACGAATAAACCTACTCTCAGAGCCTGCATGAAGTATCAGATGTAACAGTGCCACGGTACTTTGTATTGCATTTAAGGGAACATGTACAGTGTAAAAATTTTGTCTGGAACACTGAATATATCTTCAAATCAACGTTCTTTTTAAAGAGTTTTATGGTATTCAAAACTATAAAACGTTTGCTACTGTACTTATACTGTCAGTGGCGTACTTCTGCATGGTCAAAGGGGGCTTTTTTTTTTCTAATGTCAGCCATTAATTTTTATTACATGTTCTCAAAGAGTATACTTTTTTCGATATAGCAGTTAAAAAAACTTTTATACTTATACTTCTATACTTCATAATACAATTTAATTAATTTAAATAATTTCACTATATAGTTTGGGCTAAAAGAACCATTATTCTTTTGTTACTTATGTGACAGCATTTTGTTGCATCAAAAATCATTAAAATCATTTTTTAATATGACAACATAAATACGTGATCAAACAAGTATAATTATGGAACTAATTCACAAACTATTTTCTTTAATTTGAGTTTTTCTCTTAAATTTGATTATTATATATACTGCTATATCGAAAAAAGTGTATGCTTTAAGAATGTGTAAAAAAGATTAGTGGTTGCTATTAAAAAAATATGCCCCCTTTGAACCATGCAGAAGTAGGTACGCCACTGACCACACATTTAAAGTACGTAGATTAGTAGCAAACCTTTTATGATTTTGGATGGCAAAAAAGCTTCTTTAAAATAATGTTGTTTTGAAGATCCATTCAGTGTTCCAGATAAAATATTTGCCCTGTATAATCAACATCATATTTGTGTCTCTTGAACTTTTGCATAGATACCTACATAGTACATGGTGTAACATATACTCTTAAATCATACAAAATTAATTAATCGAAATAAATTTGCAGTACATATTACTGTTTGCATACATTTTAAACATTCGTTTTTGATAAGGGAAAATACACATGTCCTTTTTCAAAATAATCGATTTGGGTAGCATTTGAATGAACACTGTAATTTCGTTCTGAAAAGAACAGGCTTTTTAACCGAGAGTGAAAATCGAAAATGAATAACGAAAGAGGAAAACTACGGCTGAAAGACTCGATTGTCAACGTCAAATATCAGACAAAAACGTTTGGCAGCGTTGATCGTAACACATGCAGTTCTACAAACTTTTACCACTAAAACTTTCTATATATATTTTTCGAATTCAAAATAACAAAAACATATTTTAAATTGGTATGGCATTTTGTTCTGTCGATGACGAGCGGCGGAGTTTATTATGTTGAATATGTAGCGCCACATATATACGTTCTTTACGTATATCAGGTGTGGTAGAGCAATGCCTCAACGCTAGCCGGTAAAACTGACCTTCTGAATTCGCCATATCTTAATCTTTTTATACCTAAAGATGAGTCTCTATCAATTTTATATTTTTCCAGCAAAACGTGATTTATGCGTCCTTGATAATATTTCAATATATCAACGGAATGCATAAATTTAGGGAAAAAGATTGAATACATATACAGAGTGACAAGAATATGTATTAGATTACAGTCATGCACTTACGGCATCAATACGAAACGTGCTTGCATATCCTTCACAGATTCACACAAGAAGCCTCGAGTTCCAATTTATTACTCTCGAAAAAATAGCTTTATGCTAAATTAAATTAGGGAAAGTGGGTTTGGCAATTAAGCTTCAACTTCCGAAAACGAACTTATAGTTGACCTTACGAATTATTTTCGGTTCGAATGAAATGAACACTGTTGCGTGAAATTAAAGGGCATAACTTCAGATAAATTTGTGATGCCATAACCATGGATATCATTCCGCAATGGTTCAGAAACTAATTTATTTTGAGAAGTTTTGACGTACACTAATATTCCATTTCGATATTGTAGCATTGCACGACAAAATTGTCTTGTTCCATGCAAAGTACTAAGTGGTTTTCGCCAAATTGTCTTTTTAGAATTTTGCTAAGGCGTAGATTATATTCTGTGGAAAGCTCTACGCGTTTTACTTAACACAAATTTATACGGAATATATGAATTATCGTCAGTCACGAATCACGTAGGTTTCGTACAAGCACGTAAATGCTTACTTTGGATTAGTTTTATTTATCAAGATTTCTCAGTCATGTAATAAATTTAATGCAATTTGGATTTTTCCAAATTAGAACCACGCCTGTATATACGTAGACGGGGATCGGCAATAAAAGACCTCGTTAAGTCAAACCACGTGGGATTCGTAGGTTAATAAAATAAGAAAATTGCGTATGGCTCTCACAAACGGTAATGGCTCTAACCAGCTCGATGAGGTTTCGTTTTCTTTTTCTCTATAGCTATTTGAAGTTGGTAGTCGTCCGGTGAATCTGTGGAGAGATCGTGAATATAAACTCTAAAGGCAAACAAATAACTTCAAATTTTAGAATGGTGTATTTTACATCGCCATGAACAAAACTCGACAATGTATCTATCTCATGGAAAATTTTCATGAGTCGGTTAATTTATGTGACAGTAAAACCTTCGATGTGAATCATGTAACGGTCACCTATAGCTGTTAAGAGTAAGATGAAATAATTTACTAAACAAATGCCCCAGTGTATTATTAAATATTATAGTCAATAAACAAATTATATGGTAAGGTACGTGCGATCTGCCAAAATATTAGTACTTTGGGTAGATAAATTGGTATAATGAATTAATCAGTCGCTGCATTGCAATAGTGGCAACTACCGTTTGGAAGAAGTTTATCCTATAGATTCCCTACCATAAACCAAATAATTCAAGTAGCGCGACGTGTATTAGGTATTGTAACTATCAATATACAGTCCATTCATTCATAGTAGTTGATTTTCTATGCATGTTCCGGATGCATACAATTCAACCTACTTATTGTAATAAGGAAATATTCGTATGTATGCACAGTGCGCTTATTGGTTACATTGTGGGATGTTGTGAACTGTATGCGATTTGCGCGTCATAAACCCGAGTCGTTTATTTAGCACAACTTATTTCCATTTACTGGAGAAACTAACGTTTTCCATAAATAGTTCAGCGAAGAAAATTTATTGAAGTGAAAAGTTTTTTATACTCTTGTAAACATGACTGCACCAACGGGAATTTACAGCGATGCAGTTCTGCATTAAAAGAAAAGCTCTTGATTTGCCACAAAGTAAACTTATTAGAGATGGTGCTTTAAAAGGCGAATAATTTTTGTATTAATATTATATCAATACAAAGAAATTAGAAAACGAAATAAAAAGCGATATTGTTGCGTCTTGGGGCCGTTGGTGGTTTCTACAGTGAGTTTTTTAAGACTGGCCATAGGACTTTACATGTTAATTTTTCGAACCCCTTTTATTTTTGTGAAAATAACAAAGCCTAGCACTGAGATTTTATTCAATACACGTTATCAAGTTATTTACTTCATTTTGTGGAGTAATACTCTGTATAAAGCGAAATCCTTTCCTTGTGAAAATTTGCCTACTAAACATCTACTAAACGTCTAAAATTGAAGCAAACGGAATAGGGGCATCCCGTTTTCATTTTTCATTTCTGACCTACACAGTACATACATTAAAAATAAAGACCCGTGGATCCCAATTTTTATTTACGAGTAAAATAAACCCAAAATAAATTATTGAAAGGCTGTGTTTTTAGTCCGAATTTGAAACGCTTCAGTCTACATACGTCACAAACCTACAACCAATCACGTAAAGATGAGCCGGCAACCTTGTGCGAAGCCCAAAACACCCACGCAAAAGTAAATGACAAGTGACAAACGTCTGTGACATTCTCCTGCAATATTGCCAAGTCGTCATGTTATCTGAATGGTTCCAGCAGATGATTGGTCGGACTCATTTCAGAACAGAACCCGCCACAATCATCTCCTTTTGAAAAAACCCTGATACAGCACATTTTCATTATTTTTTTATATTTTTATAATCACCCCAAACGCATAACTATTAGTACCATGAACGACATGATAATTCAGTTAATAAAGAAGATCTCCAAGAAAACTGAAATACTTGATGGACATCAAATAACTTGAGTTAAGTAAGTTGCATCTCAGCTTGCAGCCGAAGAAATAATTGGTTACGTGGCACAGAGGGAATGGCCAGAGGGTACACTAAAAACCAGCTAGAGGATAATGAAGAATGACTAAGAAAACGAAAAAAAACTTTGTGGAGTAGGACTTGGGGACAAAGTGCGAGGTGAAATTCAGGACCACTTTCAGAAAGTCGACTGCGATCCTGGAAGAAGGGGAGAAAGACCTTTTTCTCGCAAAACTAGAGGGCAACAATGACACACAATAGTTCAGAAGAATATACGACACCATCTTTAAGGCAGCGAATAAGCTGCTGGAAGGAAAACAAAACAGACTGAAGATAAATATACTACCTCTGAATCCAAGGGGATCTCGAGAAGGATCGCATAATGTATATGTATTAACAAATGCCCTAATGAGAGGGATTCTCCCGAAGCAATAGCTATCTTTGTCAAAAATGAGTACAAATCATATGCGTAGCTTCTGAAAGAGACCAGGAGGGCAACGAGAGGGGATCTTTGAGGGCTACTCAAAAGATCTAAACTAATTTCTAATAAGGATAAAGGAAGTGTGAAGTCCCTCCAGGAAAAGCTACTGAGCGGCGAAGGGACCCAGTGTAAGGTGGGAGAACAGAAAAAAAACAGTCTACTTCATCCGAAACCTTGACGTAATTAGCTGCCCCTAAAGAGCATGTAAGGGATGCGGTTAAAGAAGCCCTGAGGGAAACAACAGAGGACCAGAGGTCCGTCACACTTCTACTTCTACCGAGAATGGACTGTATAAACAACATCTGGATAGGGATCACCAAATGCCAAATGCGTAAAAGAGCAGACGTGCGCAAATGCAGGCTGCTGGAGAACTCACAAAAGGGGGGAGAAGTATGTAGAGAGAGAATGTCTCAACTGCGGGAAGAACGGGCACTTTAAGACTAAGTGCCCAAATGAGAAGAGATGTTTAGTATACAACACGTATGGACATGTCCCGTGGACAGTGGCGTGCCCAGAATACAAGACGGTACCATAAGGGCGGTGGAGAGAGCGAGGCAACCGTCCATCTAGTAGTAACATACAAATAATTTATTGAACGGAAATATTTTTATAAATAAGAAAAATAGCATTACACAGGCGCTCACTTAAATTTTAAAATATGCGATGTGTTTGCCTTTACTAGAAGCATCTGTGGTTAAAATTTCACACAAATATCCCTGTAAATTGTAAAAAATTGAGTTGCACGCGTACATTAATCATCAAGGTTTTTCTTGATTGAGGTACCAGAGTTATAAGCTACCGAATGCAAAAAGAACGAACTAAATATCTTGAAAACTTTAGGAGTAGTTAAGCTCTGGGGCGGACCGCCGGACGGACTGAGAAATGAGTTGAAAAATTGGCTAAAAAGGAACTTACTTGATGTTTAATGGCTTAACAACGAAGACGAGCGGGGGTGACTACCCCTAAATAGTTATAATAATTGTTGCTGGACGACGACTAAATTGTTGATTCTAATTTATGGTTGTTGACTTTCTTGTTTGACGAAAAATGAACGAATGAATTAACTAATTGGAAGCTTTTGTGGTTTTCTAGTCCGCAATGCCACGTAAACCACTCTTCTGGGTTGCCCTTTTCTTCGCACATGTTTGTTTGAAGCCCACTTCTAAGTAAGTTGGGAAGGGAAAGCGGAAGGTAACTATGTAAAGCGGTAAATAAGGAAAAAATTATATTACAACATATGTATAAATTCTCTACGTATTTTCCGAAATGGTCATAGAATTACAAATATTAGATCAAATTTGATTAACTTAAATAGCACTTATTGACCAATTGTATAAATACCTAATAATAAAATTGGTGATCTATACTAACCGGTTATCGCTTGATAAAGTTACTAGTACAAGTCTGACAGGCTGTAATACGATCTTAATGTGCTTTACGTGGCCAAAACAGCTAAATAAGGATGACGCAAAATGAAACCACGCTGTGGGTTTTTATTAATGGCCCCAACTTCCGCCTTTTTCGTTGGAATATTTAAAAAAACATAAAAAACATAAATGACAGGTAATTTTACAAAAATATTTGTAAATTACGTAAAAAATATAAATTACTGGTAATTTTACTGTAAAATTGCGTTTTTTTTTTAAATGGTAAGTTACATAAATTATATAAAATACCATAAAAAACATAAACAATTGGTAATTTTACACGTAATATTACGCTCTTTAAAAAAAACGTGAAATTTCACATCACTATATCTAAGTAATTATTTCAGTTTTGTATAATATACTGATTAAACTGATGGACAATAAGGGAACAAGATTGTATCCAAAAAAGAAGAAAAACTTACTTCGCCCTGAGCCAATAACACGTGGTTTCTACATTCTAGACGGGTGCCCTCTGTTAAACCGAACTGCATAATGTGAATTTAAGACAAAATAAAGAACACACATCCTGCAAACAACCGAGGGAGACAGAGGATGTAACACTGAATTACATTGGGGGTTCGTATTGAATAAGCATTACCCAACTCGTAGAAACTCTCAATAGATATAAACGTTTAACTTCTTCTAGATTTCGAGAGTACAAATTACTCGCGTTTCATTAGATTGCACATTCTGGAAGAGAATGGGACACAATTAAGCGAGCGTCTCCACACTTCGGAGACCGATATAATTTCAAATCAAACTCGACGGTTCCATTTCATTTTTATTCCATATTGAACGTACAATCGGTACTTCCTTTACTCGAACTTGGTGATAAAAATTCTGTTTTTCTATTTTCTCTTGATGAAGAGTTGAGATCTAAAGAATCTCTTTGCATTTCTACTATGAATTGACATGTAAATGGGCTTCCATAAAAATGCGACAAGCGCCTTTGCAGTTGAACTTCCCTGGGAATACGTACATTGGACTATGCGAGTGTTGTCAGTTATTTTGATGACACACTTTAAAGATGCATTCTTGTCTAATGTTGGACCTTATTGTGATAAAGTTTACTTACTATTTTAGGGACTGTATTCCTTATTGTTTGTGCGGGAAGATATTGCTATGATTATATTAAAGCAAAAAATTCATGAAAAGAAACGTACCAGGCTGAGCTTATTCAATACGCGAAAATTTAAGTCTTTGGAATGAAAGAACTTTTGAGATTGGTAACGCGCCTTAGGCCACAGAGGCGAAATTAAAATGGTAAGAATCGAGATTCAAATTTTTACATCTGTAACGAATTCGATTGCAAATCTCCATGATTACCATTTCTTTGACATTTTATAGATTCCAGCTCAACATATCGTATGTTTCGCAATCCCACTGCTAATTTCAATTTGTAGTGAAACGGCTTTAGTGATGTCAACATAATTTTTCGCATCGACGATTCTCCCTATACTAAGCTTACGCAATAAATATAAGAAAAAATTTGAAGTTTTTCAAGGGTTCGTGAAAATCCTTATAAAGACTATTAACTTTTTTGATTTATTTTTAACTCTATTGTACTCTGGCAAGTTGTAAAATGTTGTTTTTGCTCTGAAATTGGAAAGGTTGTCTTTCTGTTGAGCAAATAAAGGATTATTATTATTATTATTATTAAATTTCATTAAATCTCATGAAGGTCCTTGGATGCTCTTAGGGACTCTATAACACTTCAGCAGTTTGCAAGAATCCCAAATAAGCGCAAAGACCCAAAACGTTCTGAAAGGTTCTCTGTTTGAGGGATGAGTTCTTGAAGACTAATAAAGAATCTAAAGCAATCTAGAAGGGCCCTGGATGACTACGTTCCTGGGGACTGTTTGAGTGTATTTGGGACCCCTAACAGGCTCATAAAGCTTTACGAGACGATTCCAAAGCGTTAGCGCTTTAACACTCAAGGTCTGGTAGAGTATTTGGAAAGCTCCCAATGCCGTTGGAGATTTTTCGAGAATGTACGCAACTCAACTCACATCTTACAAGTTCTTAAAACATCTTAGAGACTATGAAGGGCTCATAAAAGCTTCTTTAGGTTGTTAAAGACCCTATTAGGGACTGCTCAGGGTGGGAACGACAAGCGTCGCGTCGAGCCTGGCGACTGACGGTTCATGGGAGGAATCATGGCCCTCCCACGCTGAATGCTTGCGCTTGATTACATTAGATTGTTTTACGATCTCCTACTCTTAACCGTCCTTAAGGCTCACGAATGCTCTTTAAGGATAGATAGATCTATATCAACTGTTATAGGAATTTGAAACACTTTTGCACTTTTGACAATTAACGGATCTGAAGAATTAATAGTTAACTCGACTCTTAGAGAGGCAAATATTCAATGCGCTTAAAAAGTAACAAAAGAGACTCTGAAAAGGTCTTAAATTCTTCATAAACTCATAACACCTTAAAAACTCCTAATGCCCTTGAAGATTATTTAAATCATTTAAATGCTCTTAAAAGCTCATACTGGATCCTTTAAAGACTAAACTCTTAAAGATATTATATAGGCTCTAAAATAATAAGAGAGCTTTTACAGACTTGTATGGAGTCTCGGAGTCCTATTAGCGGCTCATAAATACACTTAAAAGCTGTTATCCACCCACGAAAGCTTTTAAAGGCTCAGCTACTCTTCCAGAAACTTAACCACTATACCTCGTACGCTTTGAAGCTTTAAAAGGTTTCAAATACTTTGAAAAACACCAAAACTCAATCAAAAGCTCCAGAAGCTCCCTTAGAAAGCGTTGGCGGGATTCGGGAAAATGAAAGCTGAGAAAAAGTTCGATAATATACAGCATAACCATGGAGAATAACCTCGTTAACTCAAAAATAGGCCCATATTACACTTTTTTTTATTATAAAGACCAAATACCTGACCTTTTAAAATGAATGAAGCAGCCAGGCTCTTTCGTGGCAAAAAGAAAATGAATGCCAGTGCCAATAATTGGTTATGTTATTAACAATGCCACTTGCGAGATAAGCAACACAGATGTCGATCAATTCGGACGAGTGAGCGGAATTTCGTGTGTACCGGGGAACAAATATGTTAAATTGATTAGTGGATGTGGTGTTTCTTTTAAATAGGGAGATCGAAGAATAAACGGGACTGTGTCGGATTATTTTGAAAGAGAGTGTACAGTCTATGGCGCTAATTTGCACATAGATATGTGATTTTAAAAGAAGAAAATGGAGTGGCCTTCATGTTTTGCTCTGTACAAATTTTCTTTGTTTTGTCATGGTGTAGATGGAAGAACAGCGTTTTGCTGAATCTATGCCATGAGGTCAATATTTTTTAATTTTATTTTCCTTATTTGTAAATTATATTGCAGGTATAGTAAAAAAAAATGCTGTAAGAAAACCGTGTATAACATGCTTAATGAGTTTAAAGGCACGACGCGTAGCGGAGTTAAAGTAATTTCATTGGAATTTACGGAATTTGATTGCGATCACCTCTTTCAAGTGTGCAATAGTTTTAAGTCTATGTTATGATTTTATTGTTGTTTCGGAACCCAGTCGTACTCTGAGAAAATTTAGAAAACTAAATTGTATAATTTGAGTTAGTTAGGTAGGTGTCTGTTCGGTGATAGTGACCGCATACCTTGCACACAGCAATAATAATATTGTTTGAACACTTTTAGGGTTCTATTAATGCATACACCTGCTTTAGCACCCAGTTGATTTGAAGAATTATACATAAAAGCACATTGGCACCGACGTTTACGTTAATTTGGCTCGGTTTCTCCACTTCTTGCATGACAATATAATATGTACAGATATAACTGAATTTCACTTTCATTGTGGGATACGTTGCCCGCATTTACATCACACAACTCGTTAAGCAACAATGTAAGTGGATGCAGCTTGCGAAAATGACGAGACCGAGCGAACCGCTTTTGATAACGATAAGCGCACTAACGATTTAACAGCTTCTCGAGAGGCTCACAGTGGATTTAATCTGTTGGTCAGTGATCTCTCCAAGTTTTATATTTCCCATGGGTACATGCCTCAGTTTGGCCGGAGACAACAGGCCCTTCATACAAGCATTCCGATGTGGTTTGCTTAAAGCAGCATAGATGCTTTTTCTGACTTTGTCCTTTGAATATACACGGATAATCGATGCCCTTATTTCGCTTGCTTGTTTTACACGGAAAGTTTCTAACGCTTGCATGCAAGACCGTTAGATTCGCAAAGTATCTCTTGTTGTCGCAAAAGCCCCACGGTCGTTCGTAACTACATTTCTACTAGAAGCTATGCCGTACGAACGCCAGAAGGAAATCTTGCAAATGTTTAGAATATCGGTGAAAAAGGGCTTAGTGTCATAATAGTATATTATGAAACTAGTTTATAATGCAAGGGATTATGGCATGAGTGAATGTTTAACGCATGAGCGAAGCGAATGCGGTAATATCACGAATGTCATAATCCCTTGCATTATAAACAAATTTCATACGCTATTTTATCGCCGACTAGAACTTTTCAAAAATAAAAATTCTGATCGATAAACTTAAATCTGAAATACCTAAATCTAAAATTACATCAAAGCGGTTTTAAACATTACCATGGTTTTTGATAGCTCGCTTTTGTTAATAAATAAATAAAGCGGCGCCATTTGCACAAAACACGCACAAAACATGAATTTTGCGGAAGATTTGAGTTTGTGTGATGCAATTTTAAAGAAAGCGGAAGAAGCGGAATCCAGTTTGTGTCCAAAGAAATCAGAAGACTTTTACAAAAAGGAATTTGAAAAATTTTGTCACTGGATGCGGAACAATAATGCCGAAATTGTGACAGAGAAGGTTTTGCTGGCGTATTTTCTGGATCAGGTAGATCAATTAGACTGTAAATAATTATATACCTAATTGTAATTATTGTTTCTTCCGTTTTAGTCAAAAAATTACAAGTCCTCGTCATTGTGGTGCATGTACTCCAAGCTGAAATGTATGTTACGAATAAAAAATGACATTGACATTAGCCAGTTTTCTAAACTTTCTGCTTTTTTAAAAAAGTGTTCAGTTGGGTATTCAGCAGAAAAATCTTTGGTGTTCTCAAAGAATCAGTTAATAAATTTTTTGACCTCGGCTTGTGACGAACAATATCTCCTTATGAAGGTGGGTGGGTTTCTCTTATTGCTACAAAAGGTTACTATAAAAGTATGATTTTAGGTTGTTGCAATATTTGGATTATTTGGTGCTTGCAGAAGGATAGAGTTTTACAATTTATGTGTAAGCGATGTCCAAGAAGAGGGTGCAGTTTTTGTGGTGAATCTCAAAGATACGAAAACACATCGACCCAGAACATTCACAATTTTAAATGATGATAGCATGAATTACACTGAGCTCATTAAAAAGTACATAAATTTAAGACCAAAGCATGTTAAAATAGAGAAGTTCTTTCTATTCTATGGTGCGGGAAAGTGTACGTGTAATCCCATTGGCATCAATACCTTTGGTCAAATTCCTCGTAAAATTGCCAAATATCTGAACCTTCCTAATGCAGATCAGTTCACTGGTCATTCATTTCGCAGAACGTCTGCTACAATCCTTGCAGATAGTGGCGCAGACATTCGAACATTGAAAAGACATGGTGACTGGAAAAGCGATGCTGTTGCGGAAGGGTAGGTATGTGGCGGATTCACGAGAAAACAAGAACAAAATTGCTAGAACCTTAGGATCTGTTAACACTGTTAGCTGCCAGAGAATCAGGGATTTGGCATCTTCATCAACTATCTCAGTATCTGGAATTACTAGTGCATCATCGACTACAAATGAATGTGTTCTTCAATCTAGTTCAGGCATTTCAATTTCCGGAAATTCAAATTGTACTATTACTATTAACATTAATAAATAATATATCAACAATCAGCCTAAATTTGTTGTCAAGGCGACTTTATGGCACAACTTTATGGCACGTGCCATAAAGTGACGGATTATTAATGATTTTGACATTCATAATCATAGCATTCTAATGCTAGTCGGCGATAAAAGACTTTACTCTTGCTAAGTGACAGCTCTAGAAATTTATTTTTAATATCACTTTTGTTTGTAAACGCTTGTTGAGGATGCGAACAATTCGCTTTACAATACTAACGCCAAAACAAGACTTTCAATAACAATGGTACCAACTATACCGGCATTTCTTTTAATTACACCAAAGGTTTTTCATAGGAGTGTCGTTTCCAGAAGTTTCCATTAGTTGGCTTTTTTTAGCAAGCTTTACAGAAAGCTTTAGAACCAAATTTCGCCTTTGACGAATGCGCCATCTAGGGGTCGCAGTTTTACAACAAATTTGAAAAGTCATATTCGAAAAGCTTGATAGGTTAGCGCGGTTGCTCTTCAATGACACCACTCAGTTTTTCTAACCTCAGCTGCATTGATACCACCGAAATAAACGGCATCAAATTCCAATATGAATGATGTTTCTGTACGAGTATATTTTTAAGATGTGTTACAGTAACTAAAAAGGTTGCTGGCTGAAACCGTTACGTATGGCTACACAGTAACTTTATTTACTACCAACTAAAGAAACTAACAGAGTTTTTGCTTAATTACAATTTTTACAGAGAAACTTTTTCGAGTTCTAAATAAAATCTTTACCCTACTTCTATCTTTCTCTTAATTTATTTGCCTTCTCAACAACCTCTTCAATGCTTCCGACCATGTAAAACGCCTGTTCTGGGAAATCGTCGTAATCCCCTTTTAAAATGTCCTGAAAGCCTTTGATAGTTTCTTCGAGCGGGACGAACTTCCCAGGATGTCCGGTAAAAATTTCGGCCACATGAAAGGGTTGCGATAGAAATCGTTGCACTCTTCGCGCTCTCTGAACCGTTAGTTTATCCTGCTCCGACAGTTCGTCCATCCCCAAAATTGCGATTAGGTCTTGAAGTGATTTGTACGCCTGAGCATTTTCTGAATTGCCCTCGCTGTTTCGTAGTGCGCTTTGCCGAGTATCATTGGGTCCATGAGGCGCGAAGTTGAGTCTAGTGGGTCAACGGCGGGATAAATTCCTAGCTCAGCAATTGAACGTGATAATACTGTGGTGGCGTCTAAATGTGAAAATGTCGTGGCAGGTGCCGCGTCGGTTAGGTCATCGGCTGGTACGTAAACGGCTTGGACGGACGTAATTGAACCTCTCGTAGTTGTCGTAATTCTCTCTTGCAAGGCGGCCATGTCAGTGGCGAGTGTTGGTTGATAACCCATGGCCGAAGGCATACGACCCAGAAGCGCGGACACTTCAGAACCAGCTTGAGAGAATCTATAAATGTTATCCACGAATAGCAGTACGTCCTGCCTCTCTTGGTCACGGAAGTATTCAGCCACAGTTAATCCAGTGAGCGCCACGCGGGCACGAGCACCTGGAGGTTCGTTCATTTGCCCATACACTAAACTGACCTTCGAGGTGTTGTCCGTTATCGAAATCACTCCAGACTCTATCATCTCGTGATACAGATCGTTACCCTCCCTTGTCCTTTCGCCTACGCCAGCAAACACAGAGTAGCCACCATGCGCCTTGGCAATATTATTGATCAGCTCCATTATCACCACCGTCTTCCCCACACCAGCTCCCCCAAATAAACCAATTTTACTCCCTTTAGCGTATGGTGCCAATAAATCTATGACTTTGATTCCGGTTTCTAGCACCTCTTGCTTGACGTTCATTTCCAACAGCTCCGGGCAGTCTGCGTGGATGCTTGCAAGAGTTGGCGAATTGATCGGACCTCGGTCGTCAATTGGCTCGCCGATGACGTTCATAATCCGCCCTAGCGTTTCGACACCCACAGGTACACGAATGGGAAAACCAGTGTCGATAACGGGAAGACCACGTACAAGACCTTCGGTACCATCCATCGCAATTGCACGAACAGTTGTCTTACCCAAATGTTGGGCCACTTCGAGCACCAATTTTCTATCACCCGCCCGAACTTCAAGCGCATTAAATAACGGCGGGAGGTGATCATAAAATTTGACATCGATAATTGCACCAATTATTGCGATCACTCGTCCTTGTGTCATGTCACCATCTTTTAAAGACGACACTTTTGTGGGGTGATTTCTTTTACAAGGGTCGTTTGGGGCGGTACACAACCATCTGCAGATCCGGGAGTTTTGGCCGGATACAAAGCATTTGGAATAAATTTGCCTAAAAATAGAATTAAACATTTTTTTCTTAATTATAGTTATTTGTCAAAACGGACGTCTATTACTTGAAATTTAGTTCCACTGTGTAACCTGATTTTACATCAACTCGCAGTTAGAAACTATTGTTATAGTTTGAAATGCGGTCGCGAGAAGTTTGTATGTGAAGAGTTATGCAACAATTACATTGAATACTTGCTCCGAATGTGCCGTTGGTTGGTTGGAAGGTTTTATTTATTGTAGAATGAATGAAGTGAAATATGCATGCTGTAGGAGTAGGGAATCTAATCCTTAGTTTTTAGACTACGGAGAGCAACAGCTTCCGATTGATAGAAACAAAAAATGATGAGCGAAATTCAATGGCCCCTAAAAAGAGGTTTAAAAAATTAAACTTTGTCTATAAATCCATTTGTTCCAGTAAATTGGTGAAATTGTCAATTGGCGGATCACTTTTACGAGAAAAGCCCGAGGAGATACCGAACTTTTATGCTTTAGAATACCTACTACACATACCAGCCCATACTATACGGGCCTGCCAAATAATATATAAAATTTAAAAAAATTCTGCATCGGTAGGGAATCGAACCCGGGCCGGTCGCGTGGCAGCTACAGCGATTAGACGAAACACGACGACGACGGCTAGCATCTTAATAGATGGATGGATATAGTCCAAAGTAGCCCAAAGTTTAGTAAAACTGGAGAGAACTACAGTTTCATGAGGCAAGAGGAAAACCAATCTTTATAGAAAATAAGTGGATATGCAAATACGTAGTAATAAAAACTAATTCCAATAAATAACAAATAAAACGCATAAAGATGTTTTAAAGGGTACGAAGTAAGACATATAAGAGACCTCAATGACACCAAAAAGAGACCAAACTCAGATGAAACTCCCAAGAGCTAAAATGAGACTAAATATATAAAAGATTAAAGGTCAAATAAATATGAAATCGAGTAAAAAGACTAATTGCGTCGGTATTAACAGACCATAAGGGAATGAATATGAGACAAAAGATGTGGGTTCGAATCTCAAAACCACTAAAAAAATTCTCCGACAATCACCGATGACGCTAGTCCAAGCGCTTAAAATAGCATCCAAGATGGCGACCCAACTACCAGAATATGAAACCCCCGGGCAAAGTGGTGAAATATGATCTCGCACCCAGGACCAACTGATATTTCAGTAAGATTGCTTGATTTCGTCTGCTTACTTTATTACAGTACCGACGAATTACGTTTTCACGTAATCAGGCTGACTGCCCGAAAAAATTCAGCGTAAAGAAATGTACACTCTCTGAAACTGTCGAATTGTTTTCAGTATTCAACGAAATATTACTTCTACCATATTATAATAATTACCTTCTTCAATGAATTTTCCAATAAATCGCCAATTACAATTAGCTTTGATAATGCCAGCTTCGAAGTAACGCGTAAAAAACTTCCCCACTTTTAAACAAAAGACACGCAATTGTTCGTAATACCTGCATCTTCGTTATCAGCACCAGAAGATGTGCATGTTCAATATACGATTTAGGTTGTGCAATCGATTTAGTATATAGTAGTGTAGTAGTTTAAACGTCTCTAAAAAAATGAATGTAATCTTTTGGTGCATTATACAGGGTGGCACAAAGAAAACAAAACAGACTGAATAACTCGTAACCATGTATACATGTATTGCATCTAATTTTAGTTTCATTTTCTCGCTTCGTCTATTTTAACTTATATGCAGTAGATATGGATTTTGCTAACTTTTAAAGCTCGAACAACTTTCATAAATCTGCATGATTTTGTTTTCGTTCGTATGCAAAGATATGAAGTGAAGCATGACGTATTTGATGCGCTCCTTACAAAGTTACACTGTGGCGTGAATAAACGAAAGACATTACAACGCTAGAGCAAGTAATAAATGTTCACATAACTTACTAAAGCACAGGCATGGCGCTGCTTCCAGTGAATGTATGCACTGCATGTGCTCGTTCGTAATGCTATACATACGCGTGACAAAGCACATTTAAAGAATAATTTGAGAAGAAACAGAATAATATATCTTACATTGCACACAAACTTAGCAGGAACTTTGACGTTAATGGAAATTTAAACAAAGTTTTCAAGATTTTAGTGTTTAAGCTTAGATGTAAGATTATTAGGAGTTGACTTATAAAAGGATTTCGCTAACTTTGACTACATTTACTTACAAGCTAATAGGTTCCCCCACGTCTACGGATTATAAATCAATTTTCTTTGGTGCCTCAGTTTCCTACTTCTCATGAGTAACGTGTCTTACATAATGGAGTAACCGGATAAAACTTAATTGAATTTATTTCAATTAGCTTTAATACTATAGCAAAAGCTCTTCATTCTCTACCAACTAATTGCTGATATTAATAATCCACATCGCTTTGCCGTCTAGAGATCATTAGCGCTGCAGCCTGCAGTTGCATTATGGATAATTACTCCCAAGTTCAAAAAGTTAACCGTATATAAACGATAATTACATACATGTAGACGTAATCTTATTGGACATTCTTCTATCCCAGGGTACTGTGGAGAAAGCCGAGTTTATCTCCGATCTTAATTTATTGATTACTGTTACCCAGCGTAGCATATAAAAAACCGATGATTGGAAACTTTAGAATAATTAGCGAACTACTGCAGTTGGCCTAATAACTATAATTGATTTATTTATATGTATGCCTAGCAACCCTAAATAAATTTAGTAGCAAGCCAATAATGCTCCATATCTACATATAATCTACTCAATTAACCTAAGTAATTGCGTTATCAGAGTTATAGCAAATATATGCTGCAATCGATTCTATTAATTTTCTCCTGTCTGCGTTCCAATATTCAGCTTTCACGTTATGTATCCATCTTTTACATCATATTGGTTGGCTGTGCTTTCTCTATGTCAAACTAATACGAATATATTCCTGAAAATATGTACGTATGAGTTATTTAACGTGTTCGCTTCAGCTGAAACTATTTCAATTTTACAACCAGAAGTTGGCTTACACTTGATTATTTTAAATGGAATGCTCTAATTTTTAGCGTTTTTCACAAAAATAAAAGAAGTGTGCTACTTACTTCCGAAGATATGCTGGAAAAATCGAAATTTTCCGATTTCGTTTTTTATGTTATTTGAACAAATAGAACAAAATAAAACAGACTTTCCCATTGCCCCGTTTTAAGCTCTACAAGATACCGTCGTTGAGACATTTTCAATACAACGTTTCGTTTTGGAGAAATCATCAACTTTATTTCTTATATGGCCCGTAAAAAAAGAACACACTGTATTGAGTAGCAATTTATATTACGAATACCACGATATACGGCACAAAAAAGCATAAGTTAGAGACTGTTTCAACGGTTTCAACAGTATGGTACACCGACGCACAACGCCTTAATCGTACGAGAATATCTATCGGACAAATTTTCCATGAAACAACCTTTCATATTCTTTATAAATGTTTTGTATTTTGATTTTGCAGATACCAACTTTTTCTGCTTTTGCAACAAGCTACTGAATGGACGGTGTATAATCTACTTCAACCAATGTAATTTTATTTACAAAGTTGTGTGGAAACACACACAGACGAGAAACTTCTCCTTGTATAGGATAAAAAAATATTATTCAAAATTACACCCATCTAGTAGAGCATAACGTCACCTCCAATAAAACAAAAGTACCATGCGCTTAGTCCCATTGTTCAGAAATCAATTAACAGGGAGTAAGGTAAGTTATTAGAAGATAAAATTGTAGAACCATCAAATAGTCCTTGCAGACAATTTCAGTTAGTGATAGATCCGAAGGATTAAGAATTCTTTTTAAGGATGTAAATCATAGAATAGTTAAAGCTTCCGTCAAAATTACAAATCTATCATACAATATTAAGAAAAGATATGTTCAATATATCGCAGGGTAATCTATCGTCAAAATTTTGATATATCAGATGCAGCAAAATTCTATACAGCTAAGTTAGCGCCCAAATATGTAGGCCCATTTACCATAAGCAAAAGAAGAAATCAAATAATATGATTGAATTTGTGCTCTAACCAAATATCAACCACATTTAACCTTAAAAACTTGAAATTTACCTCATACAGGGTGGCCGATCATTACTAACATAAATATACATTTTTTGCTTCATTTTCCGTAGTTTTTATCTCTTTCCTGTATTGAAGTCTTTTTGACACGTTACAAATATGGTTAGATGCAGCCTCAGGCGATGACGCGAGTTCTCCGCGAGAGGCTGAACATTACGCAGACAGATTGATTAATACTGTCGCTGCATGGGTATGTTAATACATATTCCAATATACTTAACCTTGTTCTAATTGTGCAGCCGATCCGGGATAGCCCTACTACATACGAAAATGGGAAATGTGTGCTGTGATAAGTGGAAAATTTCAGGAAAAAGGGAAGCGTAGGTATTTCTAGAATTTCTACTATAATCACTTATTACTGTTATCGATTTGGTTACGGTATGCGAAAAGCGTTCTTTTTTCGTTTCATTCACGTCGGAAGCGATTGTTCATTTCTGAATCTGACAGTTGTTGCTGATGCCTTGGATGATTGTAAAGGGAGGAAACAGATGTAGGCGCATTTGAGGTAATCCGAGGATTTAGCCACTAATAAGCAATTTTGCGAAATGGAGATAGCAACAAATAACGTTCTGATTTCGTCTGTTCCATTTCGCGTTCGCGGCGGTATTACAACTGTCACATGACTCTCCTCTTGTTTTTTTTGTCGGAGAGAACGCATCGATTTTATTTCGCTTTTTATTCTCTACCAAAAGAAAATTGGGTATATGGTAACATGGCCTCTCTACTTTAGGAAATTGAACGGAATCAAGTGTTTACGCCCAATTCCTTTATGTTTTTAACTCGGTAAAGGCAAAGGAATTGGAGTACATTAATAATCCTTCGTTGCACTCTCCCATTTTTCTATCCAAACACAGTTATTTCGCAAGCTTTTCATTTCCCAGTTAAATATGTCGGGGATTTAGAAGTAAAAATTAGAATAATTTTTCTAAAGTCGCCGTTTTAATGCCGGCTATAGAAAGAATTATGCCATAATAAATGTGAAATATAAACTCCATAATTAATTTCTTTCATTTTGAAAATAAAACCTGAAGTGGTTACTTTTAGAGCAATATAAAACGATCTTTATTATATAGGTAGTCCTAGCAAGAAAATGAAATCCCCGACGTAAGCCGATGGTGATTCACAATACCTTAGAAGCAATAAGGCAGAAAATTTGTCTCTCCGCTCCATGACGTGCAATTAATCCCTCGTTGTCCTACTTGTACCAGTGAAGGGTTATTGTCGGCTAATAACGCCTTGTTATAATGGACACTTTAATAAAAGTTGCTGTAATGAAATAGCGAACTACCAAGGGGTTATAGCAGTATTTAAATCTTTTTCTGGTGATATTAAATTTGCAAACAAGTACTTGACACAAAAATTAACGAGGAAGCGGTGTGTATGTAAAGACTATATTTATTCTATTTATTCGTCTGTTTAATTAACGTGGTATGCTTGTTCATCGACCAAAATTTCGTCTTGGTCTTTGTCCTCCTATATTCAAAACTTTTCCTAGCGGTGTTTCTACTTCGAAATCCACTCTTGGTAAATGCAATTCGTAACTTTTCCCAATATTTGTGACGAATTCATTTGAACCTCAACCGCATCTACACGCCGATCTTCCTGCACTGATTTTAATTTTGGATATGAAGAAACCGCATGGAGTCATGACTGGCAATTTGGGAGGTTGAAGCTTCACTTGCCATTTGTGGCACAAATGGTGAATTGTCAAGGCTGCGTGAGGTAATATGACTTAAAGTATACCCAGTGCATTAAGAGATTTCAAGTGCAGTGTTAGACTGGATTTTGGATTATTGACATTAAGACACTGTAGGTATTTAATGTATTTTGATCGAGTGCTTGTAGCGTATGGTGTTTGTCTCTGGTACTGTCGCCATTTTTTAGTACAGCGCTGTATATTACCCATTTTAAACGAAATCCTCCAATTATAGGTCACAATTCTTTTAGAGTAGATGAGTGGAGTTAAGTTCCGGGGTTGGACTGTCACTTTTTTTTAGAACGCATTTTTATGTTCTAAATTAATACTTTCTAGTTAACTTATATGTTAGCTGTCGAAAGGGATGAATATTAAAAAAAAACATTTTCCTCAACACTGCGTTTCCAACTTTCAATGCTTGTAAACAAAAGTCTAATATGCATAAAAAGCGTCGTTAAAAATAATTTTCTAAAATATGTCTAACATATATACTCATACTTGGCTCGAACCTCGCTTTAATACTTTATAACTAAGCAAAAGTCAAGTAAGAGCAAACTTGGGCAAACATGAGCTACATCCAAATGTCCGAGATTCCCGGTCTGAGGTCAGTTTATGATGTGTTTGCCGTTACTAAATAAATAATACTCCCGAAATGAAAAACATAATGTAAACCGCATCAAGTTTCAACCTTTTCTTTTCATTTCTGCAGAAACCACTGCTGAAACGCGTAGAGCAGAACTTATGGTAATTTCAGGCTCGTGATTAATTGCCTGATCTGTTAACAGTTCAATGGCGAACTTTAGTAAGCGATTTAAAGTAACCGTATAATCCTAATTTATAACGTTCAGTTAAAATTGTTGATTTAGCTAGTCCGCGTTTCAATGGTAGGCGATTTTGTAGTTGTGTTTGTCACTAATCGCCTTAGAATGGAATTTATGGATTAATTTGGCCGGACCGAGTAAATGTATCTTATCTCGGGCTCTATTTATTCCATCTCTTAAAAACTAATTTATGAAGTTTTAGTGACTCGCAGTTTCTCCGAGAGTAAGAAACCCCAACGCAAAAGGGAACCGTAAAATTTTGTGAATAGGCTCGCTTTATTTATTCTTCCATCAGTTTATCTCCATTTTCAACGGTTAATTAAAATGTAATTGTTCGCCCACGTTTAATAATAATGATTACCTGTATATAACTAGTAGAATCAGCAGTGAAACAAAAACAGCTAATTCCAAAATATTACAACGGAATAGCAAACAGAAACTGTGAGGTGGAACATAACAAAATGTAATAATTCTGTGCGTGTGTACGTAAAATAAACAGTGAGTAAAGTGACGCTGTAATGTGAAGTGTCGTCTCGGTGCTGGGTTTATCCTAACCCTTATATTTTAAATGAACTGGATGTTCTTTAAATCTGATTTAAAAATCTTTCAGTTTGCGTAATAATATACTACGTATATTAATCACAGTCCCTACAACTATCATTAGGTATACACGGTGTCCATGTTTCGAGTACCACTATGGGGATCTCGCTTACCTTAAGAGATAGAAAGTTAGTTAAATGGAGGTAAAGTTGCGAAATCCGTACTGAATAACAATCTGGAAAGACACCGTGTATACAGTTTACAGGGTTCCTCGAAAACCCCGGGAAGGAGCCGTGAGTTACAAATGATCGAAGAAAAAAGTGTAAAAAAATTGGGGATCAATAAACGGTTACAAAAACCACAGATTTAGATAGTTTAAAATTTTCTTACGCTGGGGAGATTTTAAGGGGGCAATAACCTCAAAATTCTTAAATTGCAACCACTGTCGAGTTTCAACTGACTTTAAAGATAGGTAATTAAAAATTAAACACATTCCCAAAACCACAAACCAAATAAGTGCAGGAAAATTCACCTGGATAGATTTGCCTCCAAGATACTCACCTCCCGAATGCCCGCTTTAGCAATATTCACCCCCGGACGATTCGTCTCCAAGGAAATTTACTTGAAATACTCGCTTGTCAGTATAGTTTGCTCCAAGGAATGTTCACAAAACCCAAAATAATGGAGAAGATCGCCCTTAGAGTAAGGGTTTTGTATTCAATGTATTTCAATTTCGCCACCGAAAATTTGCTATAAATCAAAACTCTCGTCTAGGTAAGATCGCTGCCGGAAATCCCCCCTGCCCAGTCGTTTGGCCCTGAGAATTTTAGTCCCAAGAAAGTTTTGCTTCCCACACCCATCACCACTTACTAATAACTCACTAACTTACTTACTCACTTACTAAGGACATACATTCCGAAAATAGCTCGACACCAAATAATTTCCAAAGGCTCTATCCATTTCTGTGATAAATTTTCCTCCACCAAAATTTGCTCTATCAAATCAAAATTAAAACTTGGATTTTTTTATAATTTTTTCCGTATATTTCCGGCAGCTACTACAAAGAAAAATAGTAATATTAACCTCAATTAAAGATTTGGGAGACTCAGTAGTCTCGATTACCTAGAGAAAGTTTCAATTTTCAACCCCTCACACAATTCTGACAATCTAACATGAAAACTCTATCCGGGTCGCACAAAGGATTCCAATAAACACACACTTAAATGATTGACAAAAACCAAAATTTATTCCGAAACACATGAAATGAATAATTATAATTGCCGAAAGAAAGAAAGCTTACAAAGCTTGCTTGGACAAGTTACCCCGCACGCATACAGTCGATAGTTTAAAACAAAAAAAATCTTAAATTACTTAGTTTTTTTATCTTTTAATAATCCTAATAGTCTGGTCGTAAAAAGATTTGCGATAACAAGGCGCACTTAACTTTAATAACAAGAGAATCTTGAGACTTTCCGTTAGAACACCCCACAAATGGTAGAACGCACTCCCCTCCCCCCGCCCCTTTCAAAAGTTTTACTTGGCACCACTAAAGACATGCGTATGCAAATTCTGAGATCAATTGGTTGTCCCATGTAATAGTTACGTACTCTCAAAAACAGTATGAGGCAGCTGGGGGGCTTAAGATTCTAGGACCATTCTCCTAAAAGTACTTCAACACGGCAGAAGAGCACTTCTGCCGAGGTTGCGAGATTTACCTTTATTCGTGTATCATTTTCACTGTCGTAGTTGTAATTCAACACCTTTTTAATAAACAACATCGAAACCATATTTTTAGCGCCATTTTTAATAATTAAAAAAAAGTGTTATTGCGTTTTCTCTGTCCATCCGTCCGTCCGGGCCGACCAGACAGCCATCAAATTTCTTGTTTTAGAAGGGGGGGAGGGAGCATGAATTATATCTTTAGATGCTGTTTTTGAATATAAAACGTGCATAACCTTTACATGCGGCAACCAATTGTTCTAGGGTTTGTAGAAACTATAACTTACCTGCGCGACTCCTTGTCGAAATCAGTGGGTGACCGGGGGAGGCGGAAGGGGAGCGGGGTTATCCTTCATGGTACCACAATGAAAGGTTTCAACGAAAGAAATTAATTTCCACCAACCATAGTCCTCCTTCTCGACCTCTTATCGTAATCGGATACACTTCCTTATATCTAAATAACATATTTTCGATGGAGGATATCCATGGGTGATGTCAAAACTATCTATATTTGCATCTTTCTTGCATGAGTATTGAAGGTCATTTAATTAGACTAACTCTTGGTAGAATACTTACACCATATGTGGGAGTGAAACACCAACAGCCGTCACGGTATTCAAATGCGATAAGTGTGGTAGCCGAAATAAAACAAAATCACCCCTCAAGTATGCAGACTAATCTAAATTATTTGTTTCAGGTATGGTTTGGTTAATGCAATTTGAACAGCCACGCCGAGTAAGTAATACGGAGCACCTTTCAAATTGTAGATTTAGCAGGCACTTAGCTGATATCATTACGCGAAATAAACTCATTGTAGGCAAATACTTTTAAAAGATGAGAAAATCCAACTTTACGTAAGAGTTTTCTCGTTGCTTAACACACATAAGGTTCTTTTTTAATTAGTCCGTGAAGAGGTTTCTTCGAAAAGAGTAAAGAGGTCAGCGCAAGTAGACATCCCGTCCTAGGGCGATGCTAGTTAGGAGAGATAAGCACATTTTCAGGGATGTTTCTCTAAACATTCTTTGAAATTCTAGCCGATCCACCGAGAAACATTCTTGACATTGTAAGCACCTTTAAAACTGCGCGTAAAGCGTTGACGTATTCCATGCTATGATGAAATTTTATCTATACGGTATGCCAATTTGCAACATTTGCCCAAAATGGAAAACTACGGTAACTTCTACCTCTTACAAATTTCGACCTAATTGGCCTCTAGTGTGTTGAATGTAAAGTAAGTGTAAAATTAACCAGAAAAGTTTCCAGAGAAATGTATTTGCAAGGCTTTAAAAATGAATAAATCCTAAATGGAATTTACTTAGGAAATGTCTTGCTGGTGAAAGCAGGTCAAAAAACAATCCGTTTCGGCATACTTGCACAGTACACAATAGGAAAGTAATTTCTCAAAATGTCGTGAAATTACACAAGTAAATATAACATGACTGCATATCCTCTTTTTCAATAAAGCTCCAACAAAGGACTTTTGATAGTAAAATAACCTCTCAAAAAGTGCTTCACGGTTGAAGGATAATCAAAACCGATCGTTTTTTAAATTGGTGAACTTGAAACACAAAGATCGTATATTTGACATAAACATATTACTTTTTCAAGCACGACCTTTGTTTTCAATTTCCCACAGCTTATTACAATTGTAACTTGCTTAGGAAATTAAATAATTTTTATCCGCGCGCTACCTCCAAACGTTCCATTCTGTACGTTAACAAAATTTCTCCCGAGTTCTATTAAAATTTGAAATATACGAGCTCGCGGATCCGGTTAGGGTTGGAAGAACAACGAATTATTTGAAAATAGATTTCTTCGAGGGAATTTCGTATTCGTTCAATTCTGCAATATATCTAACTTAGATTTGATATTGAAATAAAGTCAAACTTCTAACTATTGGGAACTGCAACGAAATTTAATTCAAAAAGTCGAGCCTACAAAATTTTACGTAACTTTATTCGTTCGTTTCCGGAAGCTGCGGTCAAAACTTTTTGCTTTAGTTGAATGGTTTAAATACCTACGTATATTGAAGTTGGCGATGAATATTCGGAACGCCGCGTCGCCGTTTTGCTTTTATCTACAAAGAAGTTGCGAAAACGTCCAATTAATGTTTTAAATTACCTTTTAAACCGTTAAATATCAATTAGTTAATTAAAATAATTTATTACGAGTGTGTGTGAAGTTGAGCTGTTAAGTTTTGGAGCAGCTTTTAATTAGATGTTGATATTAATTTTATTACAACAATACGTGTAGAAGGACAGTATGTTCTACAATCAAAAGTTAATAACGTAAACAAAAATTAGGAAGACACATTTGGCATTATTCATATTAAAAATTAAAGTTTGAAACTTTCCACGTATGTTGGTTATCCGCGAAAAGAAAAACTTGTTCAGATATGTCATATCTTCCTCATTGTTCTTTTACATTTTTAATTTTAAAAGCAATAATCACGACGAAACGCCATCTTAGCTGGAATTACAGTGGAAACTCTGGAGGTAAACTGCGGGTAAAATGACATGATATTCTCGCAATTAAAAAATTCAAACTGGTTTAATTACAGAACTATTAATTGTATTTCAAGAAGTAGAATTTTATACCATATTTATCCCCCCCCCCCCAAATGTCAAATCGGTATCCTAATCGAAATTTAGAAGGTTGGAGGGGGGGGCTACTTACTTACGCACTGTATACCTTCACATTACCGAACTCGCTGTATATTTTCATATTTCATGTAGAACATGAATTTTTGTGGATTATCATGAATGTTTTGTTTGCCCATTAAACTAAGAATCTTGCTCTCTGTCATAATTACGGCATAAGGTTGATAATATCCTGCGAACTTGCCTAGTACCTGTAATCTTCTTTGCAATTTACAGGACGCTTGAGGTCTCAATTTGAGATGTACTCTTCTGAACTGCTACAACTGTCAAAGTACCATATCGTAAATTAAAATTAGAAGTACCGCCTACAAAATCGTATTCGTTCTATCAGGGAGTTGGGTGGTCTGTCGCTGCAAAGCATCACTATTATTTCGGTCGGAATATTGGAGATGATAGTTGGAACATCCTTAAATTATTTCATAAGACCTGGGCATTTTTATTTCAGATGGGACAGAATGGGACAAATTTGTTGAATTGTCATTTTTAATGCTTGTTTCTTATGGTAAATTTAGTCGGTAATTGTTTAATTCATTTAATTCTATTTAGTTTGTATAAATGAGGAAACATTTAATCATAATGTTGGAAGGTTGTCAGCTGGTAAGGTGTTAATAAAAATGTATTATCGCACAAAAATTAATTGGTTTTGCGATAAACAATGCCACGTGTGAGATAAGTAACGCAGGTGGTTATCAGTTCGAACCACGGTGATGAAATTTCAAGTATCGTCGGGAATAACGATGTTGATTTTATTAAAGGTTATTTAAATAGGAAGGATTGGAAAGTAAACGGGGCTGTCTCGGGCTTGTTTAAAGTCTGTGACGCTATTTTGTACCGATAGTCTATCCGGTTATGTAATTAGCAATTTTGCCAGTTTTGAAGCTGAATGTTTGGGCTTAGAATTCGTGCATTCTTTGAATTCACTAAAAATGTTTTCCTTTAAGACGTCAAGAACTATTTGGTTCATTGGATTTAATTGGAATAGCTGTTAAATTAATATTAAGGTTTGGATTTAGAGAGTATAGGCAACTGCTGATGCACATGTAATTCAATGGGGCGTGCATTGCCTCTGAACTTCATTCACCATTCCATAAGCAAGGGGTGTATATGATCGGAAAAATGTGCATTAGGTAGATAGATGTACAGAGCATAGTTTCCATACAATATAAACTGATATTTTGTCCATTAATATATGTTTAAAAAATCCAGAAAACATGCGTCAAAAGAGTTCATAGTTTAGGAATTAATTGCAAAAATTAGGGAGCATTTTAAGCAATACGAGTGTATGGGATCGGTAGCGTGAATACTTATGTATATTTTGGCAATTCATGTGAAGCTCAAAAGTTTTCATAATAAAAGTGGTGAATGAAGTTCTGAAAAATGGGCATGTAAACTGGAGAAATGGAAATAAACTACGCAGCTGTGACTAATATCGCGGTCAACAGTGTAGCTTCTTTCTCACAGAGGGTGCCACAAAGAGTTTTATGAAATCAGTAAAAAATACGATAAAGATATGAAATCGGTAAGCGCTTTTATCTTGCGATGGAGTTGTTCTTACTTTTTAACTAGGCTAGTACTAGTACTGTGTAATGGGGATAATAAAAGACCCAAAATTTACGAGCAAAAAAAAACTAGCAGGCTATGTAAGTTGCCTATGCTAAACCATTTAGCGATTCTCTTTCAAGGTTGAACAGAGCGTGCGTGTAATAGAATTTGCTGACAGCAAGAAAAAGATCGTTCACTGGTATATTTTTATTTTGTCAACTACTTGCTTCGAAATTTATTTGGTTTCTCTTTCCTATTCATTGCAAAAGGTACCTCCTCTACCTATCGTTTTATGAAATAAATAATAGAAATGGGGATAGGTAACATTCCTTTACAACAAATATCAAAATTTTACGTAATTTTTAGAACAAAGGGCTGTTGTATATTGTTGTTGATGTCTGGCAAGATGCGACCTTGTGTGGGTGTTTATTTGTAATGCGATTTGTTTGACCGTCTTCCCTATTCTTTATCTTTGCTGATTGCAGATTAAAATACCGTAATTTATAATCCATACCTTGTTGCAAATTAAATTTTTTGAACTTCAATAGTTCCATTGAATAAAGCTCTTTATTCAATGATAGTACCTATTACATATTAGTATTAGTTTAGTCAGTTTAGTGTAATGTGTAATAATTGACCTATACAGGGTGATTCAAATTCAAAGGCCACCATGGGGATCTCGGGAACTGTAAGAGATAGGTAGAGGTAGTTTACATTTGACAAAGTTACCCTTGATGGTAACATCATCTATTTTTAATAAGAAATAACGTTAATTCGTAAAAACGCAAGAAACTACTTACGTACGTTACTTAAGACAAAGGCAAAAAAGATATTTTACAAGCATTAAAAAAATTGATGTATACATTTTTGAAATCAGAAAAGAATTCTCTATCAAATGACACAAAAAGTAAAAATTACTTCCATAAGAAACAAAGTTGATGATAGTTAACCGGAGACGAAACGTCAAACTTCAAATTTAAAAGTAGCATCTTGTAGAGGGAAAAAAGTGGCCATAATAATGTGTCATGTATTATTAAATATCTTTGTAAACAACTATTAACTTCAGTAAAAAACAAAAACGATTTTCAAAATCTCGTTTTTTTCCGGATATCTCCGAAAGTAGTCAGAATTTTCAGTTTCAAAACTGTTTTTGTTAAGCATCAAAATACACAACTTTGCCAAATTTACCACCTACCTATCTCTTACAGTTCCCGAGATACCCATGGTGCAGTGCCGGATTTAGGGTTTCTGCCGCTGTGGGCAAACATTTTTTGCCGCCCTTGACATATCACTATACCACCATTATTACAAGGTGGGAAAAGTAAGGCATTCATGGCTATATTTGCAATGCAATGAATGTACTAACAGATTTTATTTTTGCTTCATTTCATTTACCGATTCACCGTTTACCTAAAAAATTTGAACGCATTTTAATTTTTCTGTTTTCCTCCAAATTTGCCGCCCTTACAATTTTGCCGCTGTGGGCAATTGCCCACGTTTGCCCCTTATATAAATACGGCACTGCCATGGTGGCCCTCGAATTTGAATCAGCCTGTATATTACTAATTTACAAAAGACCATCCCTCGAATGTAAGACATGGGGAACAAATGTATATTTAGGTATAAACGGCTAAAAAATTTTTAAAAAATCGGTATACCGTATGTCCCCGGATTGACTTTACAAGAAGAAAAACTTTTACTATACTTTTTGACAAAAATGCATTCTCCATAATAGTTATTTGTTTCATTAGTACAAAAAATGTCAGTTTTCGGGACGAGGAAGATAGTTGCTGGACGACGCGTTAGCGGAGTCCAGCAACCTTCCGAGTCCCGAAAACGCATTTTTTGTACGAATAAAACATAAAATTTTTTCTCCAACCCCCTTTACTTCAAATTATATTCGAATTTAGATTCAGTCACAGTTTCACTACTAGTATAAGAACTTCTGCTTTCTTGTCCTCACGTGTCATGCCACTCTAGTTTTTAGGTTAACTTATAACCTATTCGTTCTGACTTCTTACTTCTCACCTCTCGCGACTTTGTAGGGAGCAAATCTTGAGGTAGCATGTTCTGCCGTTTCTATAATCTCTGGCGGAGTGCAATCCATGTCGCTATCAGTTTCAGTCATTTTATTGTATACACAATTAATATTGTTATATTTTGTATTGAAATAAAAAACTTACCGTACAGTTTTTTAATTAAAATTAATTGCAATTAACTTTTTCAAATTTTGAATTCAAAATGACAGATAATAGTGCAAGGGGTCTGAAGTAGATGGCGTTACGCGCGACGGCGGGTTGTATACGTATTAAAATTACGTTCATCGAATATGTAAATTACGTTACACATGGTTTAAATAAAAATAGCGAGCGTAAATCATTTTCAATACATGTACATACGTATAGGTGACATCATTATTTGCATTGAATATGCAAAAAGATTTGATTTGTATGTATAGAAATATCTTATAACCTGCAATGTAAAACGATGTCAATGTGACATATCTCTGTGATTGTAATTTTTTAATTGGCCAACTTTCAAGGTCAATTTCTTTTTGGTACTAGGACCAAAAGTATCTACTTTTTGTACAGTTGCCATGGTGAAAGCGATTAATCCGCAAAACGTCAATTTTACGTACCGAACACTGTCACAAAATAGCGTCTTATTCAGGTGGTTGGAGAAAAAAGCTTTTGCTTGTTTTAATTCGAAATTTCCCTACCGTTTCAGAGAAAAATACAAAAAAAACGAAAATATGGTTGAACTTTTTCCAAGTCCTAAAAGTCAAAACGCGTCTCTAGTGTAATAAATAACATTTCGTTAGTTACAAAGTCTTCGTTACCTGTTATTTGAATAGGCACTAGGATCGTTATAAGTATAACAAACACACTTCGTAATGACATTGAATAAAAACCTCTTTATTCAATGGTAACAATGGAAAAGAATTGAATTTCCAAAGGTGTTTTCTTTGAAATGTCGGCGTTTTACCGTTAAATGAAGGAATCAAGAGTTTTACTGAGGGCCCTTCCAAACAAAAAGCCCCTGTCGCCACTTGTGAACCAATTTTACGATCTTAATTTTGAAAGTCCCCCATGCCAATAATTACGCGATTTTTACTTCATACGTTACGTTACAAGCGGTTCATTATTCTCCTCAAGTTATGTGTGGTAGAGCGCTAATTATAATTTTGTTAACCTAGCAGTCTGTAAGGAGCCGTGAACGACCTTGCGTTTGTGTTTTGTATTTTCTTGTCGTGTGGTTATGCAAATCAAATTGCATTTTTTTAAAAGCTCCCTCTGTGTTGTTTGGGGCCCACTTAAAGAGAGTATAATGATTTAAATATTTGTATAGAAAACTGCTGTAGTTACGCTATTAATTATTAGGTACCAGCACATTCTAACGAAAAAAACTTTGTCCTTTACTATGGGTATTTCTCTTTTCAGGCAATCCCAGCCTTAAATAACTTCAGATAAAAAAAAATGTGTATACAGTCGATATTTGCCGAGATATATACTATATTCCATACTTAATGGGCACCCTGTATATATCATCTGAGAATTGGTTATCAAATCTACGCTGAGTAACCGACTTTAAGGTTATGTTTAAGTCGTTAGAGTAGGGATAGATCAAAAGTTAGTACCCTCAATTGATAGGGAATTGTCTGCTCTACAAAAAAGGGAATCATGCCTTTTTTTGCATTTTGTTAGTAAAACGCTAAAAACGAAAAAATGCAGTTTTTAAGAATTTCTCACCTCCACTCCTGATAGGGGGTATCCCCCTTCGAAAATTTCGGTTTGGGCCAATGGGCATCTGTTTCAAATAGCTTTAAGTCATAACAAAGCGGTCTATGGATAAATGTAATTAAAGTTTCTGATGTAGATGAGAGAGTGAAGGGGGAGAGGGGTGTACTTTTTTGGATATTTTTTAGTCAACAATTTTTGTAACATCCCTTTTGACTGAACATCTGTTTGATTACGTTATTTAGTGATTTGATGAAATCAAATCATCCTCAAAGGCGTTTTTTGTCAAATGTAAAATGTTTAATCATCTTTGAGCAGGTCTTTGAGGTAATGTTTTAGTGGTTGAAGTGGCAAAAGTTAATACACCTAATCGATAGAAAATTTTATTCTCTACAAAAAAGGTAACCACACCTTTTTTTAATAAAGGGTGTACTTTTTCTGTAAAATGCCAAAGACTCAAAAAATTCACCTTTGAGGGTGGCTCGCCCTCCTCTGCCAGCAGGCCCGTAGTCAGGGGGTTGCCAGGTAAGGCTGAGCCCCATCTAGAACGATGGTCTTGCCACCACTGGAAATTGCGGTTGATGGTTCTTTTACAAAAATTACAGGAGAAGTCTATCAAAAACTTCTTAAGCCCCATTTAGATAAATACCGGCCACCCCTGCTACTTCATTCTGGCTACGGGCCTGCCTGCCAGATGGTGGCGGATGGCTCTCTTTCTAAAAAACTTTGATTTGGTCCAGTATACAATTGTGCAAAGTGACTTGCTTTAATCATCAAACGCCCTATAATAGGGCTAGGACCATTACGTGTATTCTGAAATAACATTTGGTGCAATGTAACCCCAAATACACACTTATGAAATTGAAAAAGGGTCAAAAATAATAAACATAATTTATTCATAAGGAATTAGAAAAATTGTTGTTTTTTGAACATACATAATATCGTTCGTAACATTTTACTCTATTTTAAATATATGTATTGGGCTCATTCAACGTAAAATTATATATGTACTTTAATTTCCGAAAGAACCAAATTTTCCTGTAGATGCATCGTTTAAGAGTTATTAACGAAAAAAGATTAAAACCATTTCCAGATTTCCAAGAATTATTTCGCCTGTAGGTACCCCCTTTTTTTATGTATGTTTTTTGGCCTACATTGTCTATTCGTTAAACTGTTGAATCAAGACTGCTGAAAATTTAATAACGGGTGATTTAACTGAAAATTTCACCTTGTCTTAAAGAACATCAACTTTCCACGCTCATATTTTAAATTGCTTAAATCAGGATAATGATGGCTTCATTGTGTTTTTATTACAAAATGGTACGGAGCAGCAGAGAACACCGCTACATACTTTTCCAGCAAAATTCAATAATTAAGATAGATGGAGATCGTTATTCCCGCTTTTATAGCCGCTGGATAATTTATTACAAATTTATATGCGAAGCTGCAACTAATTACTTATTAAGAACTCACAGTTTCAGATAAGTATATAGTGTAAATGCCTTAGTTGCGTAGAAACCTACAAATCAAACAACTGGTCTGAAGTTCATCTCGGTGAATAGAAAAATCAACCGCTTTTTCTTCAGAAAGCCGTCTATGATAATGACTTTCCTTTTATAGGGCTTCCGGCTATATCAAAAGTTGGCCCTTTCTTCGTTATATCCAATGGAATTCATTTTATAAGTCTACACTAAATTAGAATAAACTTTATGTACTGAATGAATTTGAGCTTTTTGGCAATTGTACGCCTTGAAAAAGCAAAGATCATTTACATTAGGCTTGGAGTCTGTGGCTCACATTAATTGTTTCAAAGTAAAGCGAAACGAAATTACGAAATGGAAGCGGTAGCGGCAATTACAGAATTTTTATCCGACTTTGAATCAACACGGCCATCAATTATTACGTAAGCTATTCAGGTAAACATTTTCTTTTATTAATTCACCTCCCTCGGTTTCCCCTGTCCACCGTAGCGGAAACCTTTTCATAGTAAACGTCCGCGAAACATTGAATTTAATAAATGACCCAACTGCATATCTGCAAAATGGACGGATTAGTCTGGATAAAGACGAAGGCGGACGAATATAAACTACTACCACAACTTTCCGTTGGGAAAATGCGTTTGATCTTTAAATGGGAAAAATGATTCTAATACGCTCTCGGTGAAATACATTCATTAGTTTTTCTATTGTAAACGCCTATCCTTCCCGGGACATTGTATAAAGTTCTATTTCTCTTTCTGTACAGTTACAGCAAGCTCCATGAAACCAAGCACACAAACAAATTATTATTTACTTTTACTGGCCCTAAGCAATTCCATCGTACAAATACAAGTGAGGAGTTGTTTTACAATCGCAAAATTTGATTGGGATATTGGTTCTGCTTGTTTTACATTAGCATATTTTTCCACAATTTGCTGGGATTTACTTCTGTAGTGTAATAAATCTATATGCTAAGATTGTTAGGCCAGCGTTTCTACGAAATCTAATAAGAAAGTTAAGCCTAGTTGGTTTAAAACTTCATAACTCATAATAAATCACAAATCGCCAGGGGTTAACCTCTGAATCAAATTAAAAAGCAATCGAAAACGCCCACTTCATCAATGAGATGTTATTCCACTCATGTAAAGTAAGTCAATTTTTTTTTCATGATTTTGGTTTTATGCTGACAAGGTAACTCTGGTTCATTTGCAATCCACACATACATTTTACAATAAATGCGCCGTGGATAAAACAATCTCTCTCGGTGATAGAGCGCACGGGCGTTTCAGAATTGTCAAACGGCAAGTTTTTGTCATTTGGAAAGCTTTATGCTCAAAGAGGAAATACATTAGTAAGAACCAATGTCATGGTAAAACACCTAGGTGCCCGAAAGCGTGATACGTTTCTTCGAATTTTCTGACACTTATCTAGGTGGGTCTTCTAAGCATGCCCCGCCATCAACGACCCTTCATTTTTTAGACCAGATTTTATGTTTTCCGGTCAGCAAACCTGGATACTCAGGAGTTGGTAAGTGTGAAGCCGGATGTGGCGGGGTATACCCACTTCTTTTTCGTCTACTGAAACTCTTAATATTCGATCTACTTACGAGTGAGCGCATAAATAGAAGTACTCGGCACCGATTGTTCACGAAATCGCGGACTTTAGGGCCAAAATGTCCTGCAGTTTGTCAGCCGCAGTAAACATTCCAAAACTAAGTCTGTCTTCCGACCACGCCCCCAACGGCGACATTTGCGCACCCATTTCGAGGTAACTGTGACTTATAAATACAAAAGCGATATTAAATTACGTATTCAATTCAATTATTCAATGTAAATGAAAAGATATTACCTTTGCAGTATTGCTATATGATACATTCGAACTGAATATAATTAACAAATACTTGTTTTTTTTTACTAAAAAAGTTGTTAGTTTAAGTTGCACATTTACACCTCCCCGAACGCTTTCTTTACAAGTTCCTATATCCATACCTTAAGTTAAGAAATTTCTAAGTATGTGCTGTATTAGACAGCATTAATGTAAGTTTCTTGCACTATTAATAAATTATTAACACGTTTCTCTCATTGGGGTTGAAATTAGGTTGTTCATTAAATTCTGTTTTTATTTAAGTGTTTTACAATGAATTTATCATTTTTTGTCGTATTTTGAAAGTGCTGACACACAGTTATAGGCGACGCGCCTCGTTTGGATTAAGTATATTTTGTTACTTTTAATTATCAGCTGCAATTAAGAAAAACTATATTCTAATTGAGTTTGAGAAAGGAATACCGCAGAGCTCCCCCCCACCGCGCCATCTTCATTACACTAATATGTTAATGGCCTGTAACCTATGCAATTCCACCGTCCTGGCCCGTAAGTATGCAGGCCGCCCCTGGAAACGGCACAGTGTTGCCGGTCGTGACGTAGCAAAAACCATCGCTGAAAGCGGTTTTGAGTTGGGTCCGGTTCAGTTATAGGATTCGGCGACATAACTAAAAATCGGGTGGGAGGGCCAAACTTCCGAAGCGAATCTATGCAGGTCTAGCGCGACATCTTTCGATCAGGTATTGCATTCTTTACAAAGTCTTCAAGGCGAGACTAAGTTGGAACCGAAGGCGTATTTGTGAAGTTTAAAAAACATTTGTGAGCCACGTAATCGTACGCGCCACGCGCATTCACCTGAAATCAAACAAAAGAAAACATCCCAAGTTCGGTATATAATTAGTCGATTGATGCCTGAAGGGCCTCGCTCTACTCGTAATCTGCTTCTATACCAGATACGATACTTAATTGGCCAAGCTATTCACACGGAAGTGGTGGTCTACAATAATATTTGCGTTTCAAACTCGATCATAACTTAACCGAGATGGCAAAGATACTAAGTACGTACCAATGTTAACAAATTACGTGAAGTATAAGGCCCAGAAGGGGGAAAATAGTGAGCAACTAATACGCTCAAGAGTAACGGAAGTTGTCTCTTTGTTGAGGATCGATCCTTGATATCAAATCTCATCCATTACCCGTTGACCCATTTCACAACAAATGGCCGCTCGATATCAACAGGTGGAAGAAAAGTCAAAGGCGTCAGCACTCGCAGACAAATGGTGAGCTTAATCTAAGGTTACCCAAGTTCGTATGTCGAACCAAAAATCGTATTTAAGGTAACGTACTCGGAATTATACTGTTTAGATTGGAACTAAAAACTCGAACTAAAACTTGAAAACCCTACTTCCTTCGTTGGTGTCATAAAAATGTACACGCCTCTTAAATAAGAGCGCTAATTGTAAATGAAACAACAATTTTCGATGGAAAAATTGTAGTAGGTACACAAAGATCAGCTGAAACCATAAGAAAGGTACACTTCAATTACGCGAAATGCAAATGTCGGTACTTACGATAAGGAAAAAAACGCAATTCTATCCTCACTACAGGAGTGATAGGCGAATCTCGTCTAACAACATGAAAATCGAAACGCACTGCGCGGTAGAATTACGTTGATAAATTCCATCTATAAAAATTGCTTCTAAAAGTTAGGGGGTTCTTCCAACAAGTAATAAACCGTAAACACCAATAATGCTTTGTAATGAAGAAAATAAATCATTACATATTTATTTCAGAAAACCATGAAGAGAAGCCTGGCTGATAAAGCACAACGTAGGCTGTACCATCCATATAATATGAACACGCCATCTTGGAGGCTAGTTCCACTGATTTTTTGGTACTCACTAATTTGTTAATTTCTTCAAGTGCCCTATTGTTTTTAATGAATGAGAACCTTTTGTTTAATATTGGTTTCATTTTTTATTTGTAAACTTATTGCCAGTTCTTCCAGCAGAGGATGTAAAAAGGCAAGGTTTCCGGTTATTCCTTGTCACATTCTTCTAGAAGATGATTTAATGTGGATGCAGTCGTTAAATGGGTTTCAAAAGCTCTCCTCCCTCTAGGATTTGTTTCACCGGGGAGTACAAATCACATTCCAACTGTACAGTTCTGGTATTCCACTTCCACATACAAACTCACCAATGTTCTAAGTTGAGGTATTATTATATGCAGCTCACCACGTTTTAATATCCATTTACCTTTGCAATCTTCTTTTGGAATTTCAAGTTGCTTTAAAGTTTTATAAAAAGCCGAATTTCTATGTTAAACGTCAAACCGTACACAAAATACCCCAAGAACATTTTTTGTGTAGAATAATTTAATACTGTACCTATTTTACGAGATAAACTGGAAGTACCAGTACCATGTACAACATAACGGCGGCCATTTTGTTTTTGGAGCAACTTTGCTGGTAATCAGCAGAGAGTCATTTCCCCTTTCCTGGAGGTATTCCGATATTGGATGAACCTTGCTGGGCGAATATTCATATAAGCAAAACGACTCGAGGCAAATATTAAGTGTACTTTGGGAAAACACAACGGAGGAAAATTTTGAAGTAGGTGTAAAGAGTTTTCCCAAAATATGGAATCTGGATTAGAAGATGCAACACAACGCCTCATTGCAATATCCCTTCCTACAACCACCTAAATCTTGCCTAAGGCTATACGTCAATGAGATCGCCGTTGTTGTGTTTTGCTTGTCAAATTTCAGACACTCTGTTTTGGAAGATTTTTCGTGACCAAACATGATAAAAAAACCTTGAAAATCTATTAAACTAGTGAAAAATTGAATTTATGTTGAATAAAGGTAGGTTTACAATAACCCTTCGTTGTTTTTAAACGAACCCTTTGTTCCGAACCCACCTTAGGATGTATTCAAACTGTTAATCTTTTGGATATGATCAACGCTAAGTGTTTATATTTTTCGGTAATCCAAAATTGGAATATTTCCCGTCAAAGAATGTCATAGATAACCACATAAAAGATTTTGAAATCCCATCAAATAAATGGGTTAGTTAATTATTCTAGATTGAAATGAACGATTTTACTACTCGTAGTTATTTTAATGGAAGTAGGTATTTAAATCCGCGATTCAGAAGTTCCAGCGCGCTTTGAGACAGTTTGGATTAATTGATTTCACTTTGCTGGATGGCTGGTAATCTTTTCCCTTCCCTACCATGCCTAAAGATGTGCTTTAGCGTCTTTCATATATAAATTCGTCAACCGTTAACCTGTTATACGCACTGAAAAACTAGCCCCAGCAAAAGGCATTTAATTACTTGTCCTTGCGTACCTTATTACAAAACTATTGAAACAAATAAAATGTCGCTTTTCCTTGATATTAAATAAAAAGATCTCTAAGTAAAGCCCCCTTTGAAGGAAAATGACGAATTTTTAAGGGTTACTCCTGTGATCCATGAAATATTTCCTTTCCTTTAATTTGTAGCAATCTCATTCTATAGAAAGAAATAAAAATGTAGGTTTTCTTGTTTATAACCCTCTGATTTTACATAGAAATCGCGAATTGTTATGGGCTAATTTCTTTGGTTTTAAAAATCAAACTTGCAATATATAGATATATACATAATCTTAGGTCGGTAATATAGTCATAGATTGCCAGGGATTAACCTCTGCGATGCATTAAACATTTTTCTATTCGTGGTCCTTGATAGTTCCGTTAGTAACCAGACCCTAAAATTCAAGAAAAATAACCCCTCATTGCTTAAAATTACACAATCTTTTGAATCGAGGCATTTTCTTCAAAAAATAAATAATTTTTGTTGTGCATCAAATTTTTTATAACGATTTACCTACCACCTTATAGAAAGAACTAATCAAAGTAACCTGAACTTGCTTCTAATTACATAAGATTAAAGTGAAGGAATCTTTACTTAAAAATCGCGCATTATCAAATATTTGCCGATTGCATTTGTAAATAGTCTCGTCCTATAGAGACCAATAAACCAGCAATATCACGCTGTTCAAAAATAGCTTGTAAAGCAGCGTTTAAAAAGTCACTTGTTGCAATAAAGGGCCAAGCTTTCCTTCGCTTAAACAAAGTACTGAAATTTTTAACCAAAATAACATAAATTACTGTGTGTCGTCCTTTAGATTATTAGTCTAAGCGGTACACAGAAAAATCTGACGAATAATTTATTTATTTATTTATTTATTTATTATCCCTCTTCTGTTCTAGGCCCTCAACAGGCTTACGCCCAATTACAGAGTGACCCGCATAATGCTTTTTAGAGGTGCCCCTGCAGAAGGTCTTAAGTTGTTCTATTCTACTCCGGTATTTACCTTAAGAATTAGGAAAACTGCAGGAAAACCTAATTCGGAGTAGCCGGCAGAATGCTCGAAACTGATCTAAGGAAATTCCCATCTCTGCCACAGATGAAAAATTCACCTTAAACCAGGTTCGAACACCCGACCTCCGGATTTATACCCCAACGCTTCTACCACTGAGCTACAATGCCGGTCAATGCAGAAAGCATGCCGTTTGGCATGGTCGATTTTTATGTTCAATAGATCGATTTGGCCCGCAGCACCCCCTTCCCCCACCATGTGGAACCAATATGGCGGCTATTTAAAAAAAAATCGGTGTCTCACTAAAAAATATGTATTTGTATTTTAACGATGGCATGCGAGTAATGTTTTAAGGATAAGTTGAGGTCGCTGATTTCAAATCTGAGGTCAAAAAAACAAAATGTAATAAATTTAAGCTTTAATTAGTTTTATCCTTCATGGTACTCTAATAAGGTCTCAACGAAAGGAATTAATTTCTACCCTGATTTCTACCAACCATAGCCCTCCTCCTCGACCTCCTATCGTGATCGGGTATATTCCCTCAAGAACGGATTGTCGGAAGAGGGTACTCACAAAGGGCGATTGAGACGTCTGCAAAGAAATATATCCATTGGTGATCTCAAAACAAAAGCTATTTCGTTGAAAAAAAATGCGCTTTATCTGCACAAGAGTTGTGCACAATTTATACGTCTTGTTTAATTTTGAAAACACTGTTTGGTTTTGATGTTTGACTGATATTGAGCAGACTGACTTGAATTTGTGAGTAATATTTTTGTTTTTTGGAAACATCATCTATACAAAGTGAGTTTTTTGTGAACATTTCCATTCAACTTGTTGAATCCAGATCTGCATATAATTTTACATAGGATTTTTTAATTTTGATAACAATTTTTGGTTTTGATGAGACATACGCTCGGATCCGACGGCAAACCACGCCTCGCTCTGATTGGTAGCGGTGCTTAGCTCGGCTTCGCCTCGCACTGTTTACTGTTCAACAAAGACAATTTCTCAGTTTCAGTTTTGGTACGGTAAGAAAATGATAGTGAGCTGACTTGACAATTTTTTGAGTTTATTTGTTTGGCCAGATACCATACAGAATGCAAGTATTCCAATTACATGGCACTGGGATGCTGTACTTAAGCAAAAACTACATAGTAATTACGATCTAATATGACTAATTAATTCATTCAAAGAGCTGTGAAATATATGGATGCCTCTCTCACGGCACTTCGATAGTGGCGATGACGGAGTGGTCACTACAAAGATGATATCGATTTTCAATTTTAACATGTGGCACTTTGAGTTTAATTTCCTGTTTGTCAGTAATATTTTTATTTTTTGGAAACATCATGTATTCAAAGTGACTTTTTTTTGAAAATTTTGATTCAACTTCTTGAATCCAGATCTGCACATAATTGCACATAAGATTTTTTAATTTTTGATAACACTTTTTGATTTCGATGGGACATACGCTCGGCTCCGGCAGCTTTGTCGCCTCGCCGCGCTCTGATTTGTAATGGTTCATAACTCGGCCTCGCCTCGCACTTTTCACTGTTCAACAAAGACAATTTCTCAGTTTCAGTTTTGGTGCGGTAAGAAAATGCTATTGAGCAGACTGAATTAACTTTTTTTTTTAATTTGTGAGGAACATTTTTGTTTTTTGGAAACATCGCTTATACAATATGACTTTGTTTTGAAAATTTCGATTCAACTTGTCGAATACAGGTCTGCACATAAGATTTTTTAATTTGGGAACACTTTTTGGTTTTGATGAGACCTACGATGGGCTCTGAAGCCGCCTCGCCTCGTTCTGATTTCAGATTTGTAACGGTCCATAGATTTTTTTTGAAACTTTGGATTCAACTTGTTGAATTCAGATCTGCACATAATTGTACATAAAATTTTTTGATTAACACTTTTCAACACTTTTTGCTTTTGAGGAAACATCCGCTCGGCTCCGGTCTCGCCTCACTCTGATTTGTAAAGGTGCATAGCTCGGCTTCGCCTCGCACTGTTCACTGTTCAACAAAGACAATTTCTCAGTTTCAGTTTTGGGGGGGTAAGGAAATGATATTGAGCACACTAAATTGACAATTTTTTTGAATTTGTGAGGGATATTTTTGTTTCTTGGAAACATCACCTATACAAAGTGACATTTTTTTGAAAATTTCCATTCAACTTGTTGAATCCAGGTCTGCCCATAATTGCACATAAGATTTTTAACTTTTGGTAACACTTTTTGGGTTTGATGAGACATACGCTCGGCTCCGCTCGCTCTGATTTGTAAAGATCCATAGCTCGGCTTCGTCTCGCAAATCGCGCATAACGGAAAATTTTTTCATATCTCCCCTCCGCCCTCTACGAATTTCTAAACTAAAGATGGTTTTACTTTTTATTAGTTTTATTTTTTTACAAAATCAAAATTCTAATTATTTATCCAACAATTATTTTATGATTTATATCGACATTAAAACAAAAAAAAATATATTAACTGGAAGAAGTATTTTTATAATATTTAAATGACTAATCAGAGTGTAATTTCTTGAATTTTGATTTTTTTGTCGAAGATTTGAAATCAGCGACCTAAAATTATCCTTAAACGATCACCCGCATGCCATTCTTGGAATATAAATATATATATTTAGTCAGTGACAGTTTTTTTCCTAAATGGCCGCCATATTGGTTCCACAAGGTGGGGGAAGGGAGTGCTGCGGGTCAAATCGATCTATTGGACATACACATCGTTTATGGCAAGTGGCTTGCTTTCTGCATTGTTCGTCAGATTTTTTCGATTTTTAATATGTACCGCTTAGACTATATTCTTTACTTTTGGTGGTTTTGCTTACTGTCTAATTTTCCCTTTGCTTCTACTAAACTTACTCCTTACAACTCTTTTCCACCTCCACCTTCCACCGCCAGCAAAAGGAACAACCCTAAATAGCCATATAAATGTATATTCAAAGTAATCTAATTTACAATACTTCCACATGCACCTTCTTTTAGTAGAATGAATTTTTTTTAAATTTATTTACAGTCGCATGAACTTTGTGGTCATTAGCGAGTACGTTTACAGTTGGCACAACTTATAACTTACGTATCATGATTACAGTTACAGGGTATATAAGGTGTTACAGTTTGTCGCGTTTTCTTTACAATACGTAGACACACATATAAGTAGATATACACCGAAAATTCCTTTATGCATATTTTATAAGATAAGTTGGAAATGAAATGGGCTTTTTAATTCACACATGATGATCTATATTAAAAGCTATATTTTTTACTTTCTGAGATGTAGTAGTAGTATGGGTCCGTTAACTTGGCCCCCCCCCCCCCACTGAGAGATTTGATAGTCGTATTATTTTGAAATGAATGCGCTCGTTATGCGCTCATATGCGCCACCGATAATAACTCTTGCGCCATTATCGTTTTTTAGAAATCCGAAAAAACATTGGGGGGGGGGCAAGTGAACGTAGCCCCCCCCAGTACGTATTTTGTCGCTTGTAACTAGGTCACCTGATACATTTGGTTATGCGCTCAATTGCGCCACTTGAATTAAAGCTAGCGCCATTACGGTTAAGCCATAAAAATTTTTTAAAAAGTGGGGGGGGCTAACTTAACGTTTTCAATAGTTACCTTTTTAAACATATTTTTTCTACTACAACGTACCTTTCATCATGCGCTAAAATGCGCCGTAAACAAAAATCTTGGCGCCATTATAGTGTTTCAGAAACACTATACAGTATACAGGGTGTTTTTTGGGAGCTTTAGTTAAACGATTCTGGGAAAGTAAAATAGGTAGGTTTTTAAAAATTTGTATTTAGGAGTTACTCCGAAGGCCGAATCGATGTAAAATATTTTCAAAATGGACGCACTTCCGGAAATAACTTTGGAAAACGCTAAGTTAGACCCTCCACTTTTTAAAAATTTTTTATGGCTTAACCGTAATGGCGTTAGCTTTAATTCAAGTGGCGCAATTGAGCGCATAACCAAATGTATCAGGTGACCTAGTTACAAGGGACAAAATACGTACTGGGGGGGGGCTACGTTCACTTGGCCCCCCCCAAATGTTTTTTTCGGATTTCTAAAAAACGATAATGGCGCAAGAGTTATTATCGGTGGCGCATATGAGCGCATAACGAGCGCATTCATTTCAAAATAATACGACTATCAAATCTCTCAGTGGGAGGGGGGGGGGGGCAAGTTAACGGACCCTAGTAGTATGCAATTCTACTTGGTCACCTTGTATAGACTGTGGACAAAGTCTTTAGTTGAAGTTTTCACGTGAACATTAGTGACAAACGTATGTTTATACTTCAATAACCATTAAATAACGAAACCTATATTATTCCAATCGCGTCGTTTAAGGATAAAGGATTTAAGTATTATGGAAAATGTCACTCACGATCGAAATGGATAATTTGATATTTTCAGATACGCTAACGTTCTTTTTAGTATACCTATACTCGTTTGCAATTCACAATCCAATCGTTATTAACCCGTATCCCATTTAGGTACGAAGACTCATGCAAACTTAATTCATTGACGAGCCACTTTAGTTCTAATACCGATGAAAAGCATTATTAATTATATTTCCCTGAAACTTCGGGCACGTGGGTAATTAGAAAAGTTTGTCCGAAGCAATTTTGTGTAATAAAACCATCAATAATATTCGCGCTTTGAAATCTAACCGTTTACGGATACTAGTTCTGAAAGACGTACTCGCCTCGATATCCCAATACTTCATGAAGTTTCTTTTCTTTGCTCCTTTTTAAAATGAAAGAAGTTTGCTTTTCTTGCAGGATAACATTCTACTTTTATGTGAATTTCACCAGACCGACCAACTCTATTATTCCATTTCACTAGCAAAGGCGAAATCTACGAATACTAACAGTACGCGATGACCTCTCTTTTATTTTTTTTTAAAGACGGAAACTAATTTTATCGGATACTTGTCTTTGCCAAAAAAAACAGAAAACTTCTAATTCTGTAAACCTGATAAAGCTTTCCCAATCTTTAACCAAATAACCTCGAATCATCAGAATGAATATATTCACAGCAATCGCCAGGTTTTGTGATTCGCCTTGTTACTAACGAAATTGTCAAGTAAATACCTAAATCCAGGAAGCACACCTATACCTCTCAATCCAGTGAGAAATACTGTAAACGTTTGGATTTTACATTTGCCTCCGATGTGAAATAGAACATTTTCAACGTGCAAGCAAAGCAATAATAGTTTCTATCATTGAAATTCTCCCGGAAGTGCGAATTTGGCAATGTGGAGAAACCATTAAAACTAAAAATCAAAATGTTCACAATGCTCGAAAGTTTTATTGCCAATTTTCTTTCACGATCAGACTCGGAAAGAGGTCGACGTGGTAACCGGGTTGCTCGCTTCCTCATTGAAACAGTATTTAGCTTGCCTTCTTGAGCTTTCTTTTAAAAACAGTAGGAAATGGAAAATGTTTCCGCATGATGTTTGTGTTACTGTAGTAGTTGTTTAGTAAGGAAATAGTGCTCGAATGTTGTAATGAAATTGTCTTGCACGATTGATCGATTTTAGGTAGATTTCTTCTACCTATTGTAATATTTATAGTGTAACGGAAACGCTCCAGACATGACGTCGCCTTTGGCGCTCTGGAATTTTCTAGGCGCGCGATAGTGGGAATGTTTGCAACGTATATCTGGTAATTACGCGAATGTTCTGGACTTACATTGCTTGCGTGTATAAATGGTTGCGGACCGAACATCGCGTCAGTCTACTACCGAACGAGATCGAGTACGTATGAAACATCGAGCGCGGAAATATAAATTGCGAAGTGTGTGATATAAATAATCGATATAAATTGTACGGTTTTTATAGTGTTTTAGTCTTGTTTAATAAATATTGATATAAATCGAACCCGAATTTATAAATCACGTTACAATAGTTTTATATATTTATATGTGTACAGTGTGTCCATTATGTATGGAATATCGTATTTATCTCGGTAAATATCGAATGTATAGGGTGTAGCATCTAGGACCCCTCGGATCATAATAAAAGATAGAGAAAAATTGTACGCAATAACCGCCGGAATGTTTCTAAAATGTTTTTGAATACCAGTCGCGTTCTGTATTACAATGGTGAATCAAACTTGCATTTTTTTAAATGGAATACTCCATAGTTTATTACTGATTTGGAACGTACTTAAAAAATACTTATTTTTTATGTAACATGTTATACCCCTAACTTTAACGATTTCGCTTTATAACCTTTCGTCAAAATTTTACGTTTTCGAAATTTTTTTTGAGAGAAACTATAAATCGCGCTGGCGGCTAATTTTTGAATTGAGGCACAGGTTAAAACCTCTTCCAATGTCACATAATTTTTTTTACGTACTTGATCGAAAAATAACATTTTTGATTGACCTTCGCCAAATGTCATATTTTTTTATAATTTCAAATGGCACTCCCGCTAAACACATTGTACCTCTGGGTAGCAAAAACTATAAATTTTGCACTGATATAAAGACAATTTAAGAGAAAAACCAAGTCGTAACGCCAATTATTAATTAGAATAGCGGCTAAAGTTTCACCGTTAATTAAGTATGCTACCTTTACATACGTACCTTCGAAGATGTCTATAAAAGCATTCTATAAACAATTTTCAAAGTCCTCATGTGAGATCGAAGGAACTTCAGCACATTTTTGTGTGGCAGAACAGTAATTAGCCAGTCTTGGCTCCCCCAAAAATAAGAACTTGTCCAAGACTGCCACATCCTCTTTGTCGGTACCCACTTCCTACGTCCCGTTCACCCACAATTCGCATTTTGGTAGATTTCGCCCTTCACAAAATAGTACTCAACTTTTGGGGCACTTCTGATAGCTCGGGCTTCTATTGACGAGAAAGAGAAACCGCGATTCGAGCTTTAAGAAACTTTAAACCGCGTGACAAAATTCGCAGCGGAAGATACCTTTTGGGTGCCCGAAGTCGACTATCCCTCGAAGACGCGCGCCTTGCAAAAGGTGATTAATTTCGTCCCGGGGAAAAAACAAAATTCCGCCGACACCAATTTGAAAACAATCGGACCAAAACTGTAGAAGAAGATAGTAAAAAACTGAAAAATCTCTAGATTAGCACGCTCGGGGATGTCGCCCAGATGTCGCCGACACCACATCACCATCCCTAAAGTTATCAATTACACGATCCCGGTAGGTACGATGTACACTACTCGCATTTCTACAAGCGTTCTTCTACTGGCCCCCAGCCAGCCAGCCCGCCAGCCAAAAAAAAATAAAGTTGATATCGGAAACAGAAATCAGACACCCCGTTTCCGAAATAGACAAACTAAAATCTATCAGTGCAAATAGTGGTATGCGATAAAAATGGGAATGTACCCTCCTCTATTTATTTTCTTAATTTCTTTTTTAAGGAGGTGAAATCGAATAAAGTATAAAATATACAGCTCTATTTTAAGGATAGGGCCTAAAATTATATAAAGGAAAAATTTGTGCTTACATAGGCAAACGAAGTCAAAAACGAATGAAATATATAGCGCTCCATTATTTTAATGTTGGAGGGCTAAAATCGTAAAGGTATCCCCCTAATTTTTTCAGAATCTTTTTTTAGGGAAATGCGCAAACGAAAAATCGAGGTGTGCCTAAATGTGTAATCAAAGTGCAAACGCAGGAACTATTTGATGTTTCATTATGTTAATGTTGGGGGATAAAATCGTGAAGTTAGCCCCCCCCCCTCCCAAATTTGTTTTTTCAATATCTTTTTTTAGATAAATGTGCAAACAAACAAATGAAGTGTGCCTAAATGTGCAATCAATGTGCAAACGAAGGCAGTATTTCACGTTTCATTATTTTAATGTTGGGGAGCCATCTTCACGCGGGTGCATGACTAATATTGTGCATATTAATATTCTTAATAAAATCATTAATCTGTAAAACATTACCTTATTGAGACTCTTAAATCTTTTAATTATTCATATCAATATTCTTATTCTAATTACAAATTATTATTTGGTAAAACATCAATCTTACTCAGTTAATTTTCCATATTAATATTCCTCCACTTTTTTTCTTTAAGATCTGGACTACTTTGTTGCCATTTAGGCCTATTTTGTAGCATAGTCAAATAACGTTTGTGCCACTTCATTTTTATCAACCTTTGCCAAGAATTTACTCTATTTTCGGGAGTTAAGGTGAAGTCAAGTTGGGGATAACTAGAAATGGATACCCCAATTAAGAAATGGGCTGGTGTTAAATAAGATAAATCTTAAGAATCATTTGTAATTTGGGTTAGCGGTCTAGAATTAAGTAGTATACCTTCCTATTTCCACAACTATCGTATTTAACTCCTCATAAGTTAATAAAGCTTTTCCAGCAATTTTTTTGAAATGAAATTTGGCATATTAAACATATAAAACACGCAAATGAATGTGCCTTTTTGTTTCACGGTTTCCATTAATTAACCAAACTACTCAATATTATTTGTTTTTGCTCAGCGCGACCAAGCCTAATATCTCCTTTGTTTATTATTAATTCTGTAATTTTGCTATTTTTAGCTGATATTATAGGATGCTTTTGGTCGTAAGGAATATTTGCTGCACTGAGCCTGCCACCCACGCGAAGGAGGCCAAAATCATCCATAAATGGGTATAAACCTTTTCATTTTGTTTTTATATCTATTTTGGAAACTAAATTTTTTATTTCTGTTGTACATGATTTCTTTGATCAATTTTTACAATTACCCTGAAGGCATTTTCAAGCTCCGACCGGGTCAGATTATCAGTCCTTTTTTTATTTTTATTTTTAAAGTTATAAGTAAATCTAAAAATTACGCTACTACTCTCTGTAGTGTGGTAAAGTTAGAGTACCTTTCAAACAATTCATTTTTTAAAACTACTGGTGTCAAAACTGGTTTTATTTTTTCTTCTTCAGGTAATGGACCTGTTAATTGAGGAATATTATTTTGTTCATGGGTAAAAGTGCCTTCTTGTAAATAAAAGTAAATATATATATATCGGCCTTACCGAAATGGATTTTTATACTTTTCTGTAATAATTTGTTATGAGACAATTTACAATTAACATGTGAACACAGAGAGGAACCCCTAAACGTAAAATTACGACAGTTAATTAATGAACTCAACCTTCAGGGTCGTTTTGTTACACACTTGCAACAAATTTTACATAGATCCCGCGTCAGTATAATAAAATCGTATTACCTACCCCTAATAAACTTAGCAGGCAAAAAACGTTTTGCTCCAATTGCTTGGATCTACGTACCTACGTCATAAATTTTGTTTAAAATCGCCTCCCTGTTTCATATTTTGAAGATTTATTGCTTCCAGATTGTAGGATATTGAAGTTGTTTAAATTACAACGGATATTAGGATGTGACATATAAAGACGGGAAGATTACGTACGAGTACATTTCAATATCGACCGTATAAATTGCCGTATAGAAATATTTGTAATTACGGAAAGGTTGGAGTTTTCTCTCGGTAGAGTGCTCTTAAAGTAGAGCTTTATTTATTACCGATTCCATCTTCGATGTTGAAAATAAGGAAGATAAAATTGCTATGAATTGATAACAATCAATCAATTACAGGGTATATTCAGGTATCTCTTTTGGTGTACCTACCCATTTATTTAAAGCACAGAGGGACACTATATCCAAGGACCTACGGCATTAGTTTCAACTAAAACGTATCTCAAAGGTTTCGCCCTTATTTTTACATCCCTGAAACGGTTTGTACAACAAAAATTCAATCACTTTTTGAGGTTCAGTATCGCGATTCGAAACTTTGAGCTTTCATTGCAGATAATCCACGAACTGTGTATATTTGTCCATATTGCTGCGCGATACACTAAAACGTCAGATATTTAATGCTGTACAATATTGGAAATGTGTCACCAACTATTGGCACTTTTTTCCCAAAAATGGCAGGGCCATGCTACACTTCATCTGAACCTTTTCAATGTTTCCATATTTCTTATGCAACAAAATTTATTTCGTACTCACAGAATCAAATTCCGTAAGACTGGAACGTACCAAGATCGTCGCGAGATACCATAGTAAATGCCGTCGAATATAATCAAAGGTAAATACATTACCGTTTTTTAGCGCATTTCCACAAAAATAAAAAAAAAATGCGCTATTGTGGCCACTTTGTCCGTCCGTCCGTCCGTCCGTCCGTCCGTCCGTCCGTCCGTCCGTCCGTCCGTCCGTCCAACTTTGCGACGCTACTAGTTTTTTATCTTAAGAGCTATTGTTCTACTTTTTTCGCTATTTGGTTCGTTATGGTGTCGAGTCTTGTACCAAGGAAGGAATTTTTTCTGTACCGCTTACAAAAAAAGTTATTGTAAAAAAAACAAAAAACCGTTTTTTACATGTTCCATAATTTTACACTTTTGCCGTTTATTAACGATCCTAGAGATCGTTTATAATTTTGCATTGCTATCTGTCGTCTGCACGCTGGTCTGTCCGTCTGTTCCTTTGTCTGTCTGTCCATCTATCTGTCGTGTGAACGATAACTTTGTTTAGAAATGTTCGATCGCTTTTACATCTCCGTTAGTTATGAACTGAATTGCATGAAATTCAATATGGGCATAGATTTAGCCATATAATACGCAATGCCAAAAGTTGGATCGAATCGATTCAAAATTCACAGTGCCCTTTTCGCATCTCGACCATTTATAAACCGAATTGCAAACTTTTTTTACTTATAAAAGTATTTGAATGAAATTTGATACATAGGCACTTGGAATAAAGGAAAATCAAACGCCAATTTCAAAATTTGGTTTTGCGCATGCGCAGTGCCAACTTTTTTATTTATGGAAGAATTTAAACGAAATTTGATACATAAGGCACTTCGAATAAAGGAAAATCAAACGCCAATTTCAAAATTTGGTTTTGCGCATGCGCAGTGCCAACTTTTTATTTATGGAAGAATTTAAACGAAATTTGATACATAGGCACTTGGGATAAAGGAAAATCAAACGCCAATTTCAAAATTTGGTTTTGCGCATGCGCAGTGCCAACTTTTTTATTTATGGAAGAATTTAAACGAAATTTGATACATAAGCACTTCGAATAAAGGAAAATCAAACGCCAATTTCAAAATTTGGTTTTGCGCATGCGCAGTGCCAACTTTTTTATTTATGGAAGAATTTAAATGAAATGTGATACATAGGCACTTGGAATAAAGGAAAATCTAGCGCCAGTTTCAAAATTTTATTTTGCGCATGCGCCGTGCCAACTTTTTTATCTATGGAACTATTTAAGTGAAATTTGATACTTAGGCGCTTGGAACAAAGGAAAATCTAACATTAGTTTAAAATTTAGGTTTGCGCATGCGCAGTTCCAACTTTCTTATTTAGAAAAGCATTGAAATGAAATTCTTCTCATAAACTGAAATTGAAGTAGCACGTCAACAATGGATTGCCCATGTGCAACGCTATCTTTCATATTTGTGGCGGATTTTTACGATTTTAACAGAAGTTGCATCTTACAAATGGGAAATGAATGCAAGTGGAAATGCGCTTTATGTAAATCGTTTACGATTACTTTTTAACTTGTTTACGTATTAGGTAGACGTTTTATGCATTCGCGTTTTCTTCCAAGAAGGTTTTTTGTTGTGCCCGATTCTCTTTCATCTTTGATGAGAGGCATGCTTACCTAGGATGCAAGTAAAGCGTCTCTTCATTAATATTACACCCACTCGAAGGTTTAACTACCGGAATGTTGCCGCATCCCATTATCCAAGTTTTAATAGGGGAATCATTTACTCCCATCATAAGTGCATACATAATGAGGAAGTGCAAAAACGCGTACAAAGGACGGCTCCTCCTAGGAAGACGGAGTGACATACGAACATTGCGTTGCTACTTATGTTAATTTTCCATTCCGTTTGCCAATTCTCCGCTCAAATGGAAAAATGCGCGTTCGCATATCTTTCGACTAGGGTTAGAAATAGAGTTATTTAGCACTATGCGCAACATCTATTCACGATACCTTTATTATTCTACATTTCTCTTTATAGCGAATAAGGAAAACGTGACATCGCACTTTAAACAACAATAATCGTTAGTTACTCTGCACCAAATTAGATGATAGCTGTGGTTTATTTGTGTGAGAATGAATTGCTCTCTCTCATCCGAAAATTAAGGCAGCCCTGTCATTAAAATGAGGTTAATCTCATCTTTATTTGAATTTAAAACTGAATTCGGTGTACCTTATTACTAATAAAGTATATTAACAACGAAAAGGGCTCGAAAGGGTCGCCATTTTCAATGGACACGTGTGAACATAAAGAATTTTAAACCGACCCCATCAAAATCGTTCATTTTCTTATAAAGTAATAGATACTTGTACAGGGTATGGGTATGCAAAAAGTCCTGGAATAGTCGATTATCTCCGTTATTACCTTGTATACAAAGGAAGTGGGAACTGAAGCGTCCCGGTGGTGAAAATATCTCGCTTCGATCGGAACATATATAGTTCATTCAGTCCCATGCTATATGCGCTTACGTCTAATTTACTTGCAACAAATAAAAATATCAACTAAAATGGTAGTAATTGGCGATTCCTCAATGTTTCTAAGAATAACAAAACGTACTTATACTGAAGTCAATGTAATTAGTAAATGACGGTAGACATATTTAAAAAAAGTAATCGCGATCGTGCACCAGTAATTTATTATAGAAAACCAACTTGCCTTCTGGCATCGAAACCAATAGAAGAATAGAAACGATCGCTGAGTTGGTTCCAATAAAATCCAGAGGTGGTCTAGGCTCCGGGATAAATGCTCCTTAATGAAGACAATGCTAAACACTAAAAGAAATTTAGCCATAAGCTCATATCCAAATGTACTTTCTTTCTTAAAAAGAAGTGAAGATTGTAAAATCGAAAATTTTGCCCACAAAACAGGTGACTAAGTGGATTTATAAAGACACTAAACCTTCCCCATACTTCTTTTAATTGTTTCAGGTTTTAGTTTCAAGGCATTAGGTGACAGCGACTATAGTTTCGACCCGGAGGTCATTATCAAGCTTAAGTTTAAAGGAACATATAAAAGTGGTTGAAAATTACATATTAAAATGGTACATTTGGTTATCAATATGGGGAAAAAATTACTAATTAGAACATGGAAACAATTACAATATTAACAATTTAAAGACTTTTTGTCCTCACATATTATAAACAATTGTTTAAATTAAAATTAAAGGAGACGAGATGGACGCAGCCATCTTGACAAGCAAAGTACCATAATAAACAAGTTGTAAATCAGCATATGCATGATTCAAGCGCATTTTTGGTAATGCAGGTCAGTATTTTATTAGCGAAGTTTAAAATTATCGATCTCACGAGTAATTTTGGCTGCGTTAAATAATTAAATTTATTTAATTTCAATTGAGGGTACGTCTTCATTTTNGCCATCTTGACAAGCAAAGTGAAAAAAAAATTAACTATAGTCGCTGTCACCTAATGCCTTGAATCTAAAACCTGAAACAATTAAAAGAAGTATGGGGAAGGTTTAGTGTCTTTATAAATCCACTTAGTCAATTTCACCCCGTTTTGAGTCGTTATAAGATGGATAGCCACCAATCACAAAACAGGTGGATGAATTTTTCAAAAAATATATTTGGATTTGTTCTTGGATTGGTGGGCGTTTGCAGAAGCATAGAATTATGACGTTTACTTACAACCGATGTATAGGTGTATCGGTAGTTAAAATTTTTTTAATTCTCTCGATAATTTCGTTGCAGTAAATGTAAGATATTTTGAGTTTAAGGGTAAAGTCAATCAAAAGTTATGGACTAGAAACCAATTTCGAAAGAAAATTCAAAGGGCTGTAACTTTTGAACTAGTAGCCCAATCTTGGAACTGTCTGAAATTATGGATTCTACAGGCCATATTCGATAAGAAATTTATTTTCCGGGTCGATCTGAGACAATTTTTTTTCGGGCCTCAAAAAAAGGCAGTGTATAACCTTCCTTTTTTAACAAAAAACGACTGCACCAAAATTTCTCGGGTAAAAAACTTTCTCTTATTAATTTTGGTGCGTAGAATCCAAAACAATTCGTACTTTTTCGATTAGACTTCTCAATCAAAAGTTATGGACTAGTATCTACTTTTAAGTTATTCAAATATTTGAGAACAATTTAGAAATGTTTAGGGAAAGTTTCCATTGTCAAAAAATTAAATCTAAAAATCGCATACAAGTGAATACCGAACGATCCTGGAGTAAAACTTTTTGACTCGATAGTCTACGTAACTTAAAAACAATAGGGACCTTTCTTATACCCTTAAGACCATGTGTACCAATTTTCAAAGCGATCGCACGTTTCTAAACAAACTATCATGCACACGGACAAACGGATGGTCAAAAATGGATCTGTTCCAAAATCGCTAGGATTAATTTCAGAAAGGCGTACGTATCATGTGCACGACGTACGATCGCTTTGAAAACTGGTACACGTATTCTTAAGGATATAACTGGTATAAGAAGGGTCCTGGTAGGTACCTCCTATATAATAATATAATAATAATAATAATACGCTTTTATATACGCAGTTTATGAGAAGAATTTCATTTCAATGCTTTTCTAAATAAGAAAGTTGGAACTGCGCATGCGCAAACCTAAATTTTAAAACTAATGTTAGATTTTCTTTTGTTCCAAGCGCCTAAGTATCAAATTTCACTTAAATAGTTCCATAGATAAAAAAGTTGGC
>NW_022170738.1:1880195-1882767 GCF_008802855.1 Photinus pyralis
AACATCTTTCCGACGACACCAATTTCAAAAGAATCGGACCAAAACTGTAGTAGAAAATAGGAAAAAACTGAAAAACCTTCACGTTAGTATACTACGCTCGAGGATGACGCCCAGATGTCGCCAACTCCACATCATGTAGCCATGTCCCTAAGGTTGACAAATTTCACGGCCCTGTAGATACACGTACACCCGTTGCCTTTCTACAAGAGTTCTTCTACGCGCCCACATTTGCAGCCAGCCAGCCAGCCAGCCAGCCAAAGTGAGATTAAAAGCTACTTTTTACAAAAAAAATTTTTTCCAAAAATGCGCTAAAAATTTCGACGGATGTCCAGGATATTAAATATGTAAAAGAAATGGGGTGGAGTGACAAACAAAGCTTTTGTCCACGTAATATAATGTGACATAATTAACGAATCCAAAATTAGTTATTCAAAATTCGGAAGACAACTGCAATTTTTGACCGGATAAAAAAGTGTTCAAATGTTACAAAATTTGCTGTTTACATAATTACGTATTTTCAACCTTTCAAACTTTTCAAAAAAGCTTTAGTCGCCGGAATCGCCCTATTTGTCTCGTTCCTTTCCTGTGAGCCGATCAAATGTAGATCTGTGGTAGGAATTCCTCACTTAAGATAACGCAGATAGCGCATTTAATCCAAAACGCAGCGATGGAACAATTTTAAATTGCAGGAACTCTTTATGCCCGTTTATTTGAAAAAAGAATGTTGTTTCGGTCCAGCCATTTTTCAGATTTGAGTGTCCACAAACCCAAATTAATGTATTAATGCTGGAATGTTCGCTACAGTACGTAGAGTTTTTGTTAGAACATTTTAACATAATCTTACATTTTTTAATGATAAATCACCTAAACCTAAGATTTGACACAATACATATATACAGGGTGTTACGAAATTCGTGCGTTTTGGTGTTGTTATTTTACTGGAAGGTGAGAAGAAAAAACTATTTGTAGCAAAATTTCAGATTACAGAAAGGGAGATCTCTCTCGTAAGCGAGGGTAGTTATTAGGAGGTAAAGTTTTGTCAAAAGATAATAAGGGCTGGCCGACAGCATTGGAACAACTTTTGAGTGATACAGTTTTCTTGTTGCAATTTTTAGGTTTATATAAACAAAGGAAATTGTCAGATTTATTTGCAGCAAAGCCTCCGTTGCAAGTTTAACGTTAGTGATACATCACAGGGCTGAATATCTGTTTTTGCTAAATATTCTTCGAATCAGTGGCCCGGCCCCACTTCTATTTCTGGTGGTCATATATCTTGATAGTTATAAATTTTTTTTATTCTACACGCCAAAGTCTAACTTCTAATTGATGCGTATTCGATTATCCTCGGTTATTCAACTAGGACCATTTTATGAGAACGATAAGTCTTTCTATTTGGTATATGCCTAATATCAACATAAACAATTTTCATACTAAAACTCATATTTTTACATAAAACAAGGTCTATATACTCTTAAAGATATAAGAAATGTGTTTAGCGATCATTAAGGAAAACACCATCAAAGACTTCAATTGAGAAATTCCAATGGATAACACATTCATCTAAAATTCTTATTCGTCTCTATCAAAATGATCTATCAAACCACGTGTTATAAGAAAATTCAGGGAGATAGGAAGAATCTGATCTTTTGCATAAGATAAATGACTTTCGAGAATTGATAGTGTGAGTTCACCACTTCGAAAGCACTAAATTTATATATAGGCGTATATGAATTTTAGTTTACGGTTATATTCTTAAAGTACTCTTAAGGTTCAAGCGCAATAAATTAATTTTATCACCTACATAGAGGCATTTCTCACAATTTGTGCGAGCAAATAATTTATTCCCTTTCGATAGACACGCAATATTTTTCAATTTCTAAATTGTTTCTCGCGCAAATGGGAAATTTCATAGGTAATATTCCGTTAATAATGCATGCTGTTTCGCAAGGTAAACATTGCATTGCAATTTACAACTATTATTAAACATATGCTAATAAAGTATCGCATTACCGTGTCTAGATAAATTAGGCGCTATAAAATGGAAATTCCATAAATTGTTATTCTGGATGCACATCGAGATGAAATGCAGAACTTACGCTTAAGTTAACCCGTTAACCGCATTCTCCCTCTAGACTCCAAAGTGCATTCGAAGTAAACTTTTATTCATGACAAACTTGTCATTTTTTTTGTTTTCTTGTTTAGATATTAACGAAGGTTTTACTGTAGTTGCTCCTAAAGAGCTTGTTAAAACGACGAAAAGTGGCCAAAGCATCGTTCGTTGCAGTACGGATCTTTTTCTATTGAAAGGTTTTATCTTGGAACTTAAAGGTTGAAACGTCCTTTCATGGCGATCTAAAGAGAAAAATAACTTATTTCTTATTTCTCCAGTGGTGCTTTTAAGTTTTCTAAAAATAGATTTATTGTGTAAAAAGTTAGGTACCTAGATACCAATTCAGATTGTAATCTGCATTCAGTCCTCGGTACGAAGAATATGTCCACATATTTCGCCAATATCTTACACTAATAGTACTTGAGACTCTCATTCCGAACAAATTGACAATTGCTTTGTTTT